>NW_025958816.1:0-30004 GCF_023159225.1 Perognathus longimembris pacificus | reverse complement strand
TTTTGGGTTTTTATTTCTAATGAGGTCGACCAGTTGTCTATTTATTATTTTTTTTACTACGCATCAAGCTGCGCTGCTTGTCTTTGCTCCTGTGTGCTCGCGCACTCTCGCCTTTTCCACTTATTTTTATTTTTGATTTATTTTTGATTTATTTTGTCAATTTAAAAAAAAATACGCATCGTGCTGTGCTGTTTGTGTTTGCTTGAGTGCATTCGCGCGCTCTCGCTTTCTCCACTTTACAATTTTTTTGTTATTATTTATCTATTCCTGAGAGTTTATCTTATTATTTATTTATTTATTTAAATGAAGTCGACCAGTTGCCTGCCCTTCCTTCCATTATCCGTCAGCGAGACAAACTGAACAAAGTTCTGAGGTCGACCTTGTAAAGATAAGGATTCAGGTCTGTCTGCTGTTTACCTTTGCTCCTGCGCGCACTGCCCTTCTCTCCACATTTATGTGTTTGTTTGTTTGTCTATCTAAGCTTTTGGGTTTTTATTTCTAATGAGGTCGACCAGTTGTCTATTTATTATTTTTTTTACTACGCATCAAGCTGCGCTGCTTGTCTTTGCTCCTGTGTCCTCGCGCACTCTCGCCTTTTCCACTTTTTTTTATTTTTGATTTATTTTTGATTTATTTTGCCATTTTTAAATAAAAATACGCATCGTGCTGTGCTGTTTGTGTTTGCTTGAGTGCATTCGCGCGCTCTTGCTTTCTCCACTTTACAATTTTTTTGTTATTATTTATCTATTCCTGAGAGTTTATCTTATTTTTTATTTGTTTATTTAAATGAATTCGACCAGTTGCCTGGACTTCCTTCCATTATCCGTCACCGAGACAAACTGAACAAAGTTCTGAGGTCGACCTTGTAAAGATAAGGATTCAGGTCTGTCTGCTGTTTACCTTTGCTCCTGTGCGCACTGCCCTTCTCCCACATTTATGTGTTTATTTGTTTGTCTATCTAATCTTTTGGGTTTTTATTTCTAATGAGGTCGACCAGTTGTCTATTTATTATTTTTTTTACTACGCATCAAGCTGCGCTGCTTGTCTTTGCTCCTGTGTGCTCGCGCACTCTCTCCTTTTCCACTTATTTTTATTTTTGATTTATTTTTGATTTATTTTGTCAATTTTAAAAAAAATACGCATCGTGCTGTGCTGTTTGTGTTTGCTTGAGTGCATTCGCGCGCTCTCGCTTTCTCCACTTTACATTTTTTTGTTATTATTTATCTATTCCTGAGAGTTTATCTTATTTTTTATTTGTTTATTTAAATGAAGTCGACCAGTTGCCTGCCCTTCCTTCCATTATCGGTCACCGAGACAAACTGAACAAAGTTCTGAGGTCGACCTTGTAAAGATAAGGATTCAGGTCTGTCTGCTGTTTACCTTTGCTCCTGCGCGCACTGCCCTTCTCTCCACATTTATGTGTTTGTTTGTTTGTCTATCTAATCTTTTGGGTTTTTATTTCTAATGAGGTCGACCAGTTGTCTATTTATTATTTTTTTTACTACGCATCATGCTGCGCTGCTTGTATTTGCTCCTGTCTGCTCGCGCACTCTCGCCATTTCCACTTATTTTTATTTTTGATTTATTTTTGATTTATTTTGTCAATTTAAAAAAAATACGCATCGTGCTGTGCTGTTTGTGTTTGCTTGAGTGCATTCGCGCGCTCTCGCTTTCTCCACTTTACAATTTTTTTGTTATTATTTATCTATTCCTGAGAGTTTATCTTATTTTTTATTTGTTTATTTAAATGAAGTCGACCAGTTGCCTGCCCTTTCTTCCATTATCCGTCACCGAGACAAACTGAACAAAGTTCTGAGGTCGACCTTGTAAAGATAAGGATTCAGGTCTGTCTGCTGTTTACCTTTGCTCCTGCGCGCACTGCCCTTCTCTCCACATTTATGTGTTTGTTTGTTTGTCTATCTAATCTTTTGGGTTTTTATTTCTAATGAGGTCGACCAGTTGTCTATTTATTATTTTTTTTACTACGCATCAAGCTGCGCTGCTTGTCTTTGCTCCTGTATGCTCGCGCACTCTCGCCTTCTCCACTTATTTTTATTTTTGATTTATTTTTGATTTATTTTGTCAATTTTAAAAAAAAACGCATCGTGCTGTGCTGTTTGTGTTTGCTTGAGTGCATTCGCGCGCTCTCGCTTTCTCCACTTTACAATTTTTTTGTCATTATTTATCTATTCCTGAGAGTTTATCTTATTTTTTATTTGTTTATTTAAATGAATTCGACCAGTTGCCTGGACTTCCTTCCATTATCCGTCACCGAGACAAACTGAACAAAGTTCTGAGGTCGACCTTGTAAAGATAAGGATTCAGGTCTGTCTGCTGTTTACCTTTGCTCCTGTGCGCACTGCCCTTCTCCCACATTTATGTGTTTATTTGTTTGTCTATCTAATCTTTTGGGTTTTTATTTCTAATGAGGTCGACCAGTTGTCTATTTATTATTTTTTTTACTACGCATCAAGCTGCGCTGCTTGTCTTTGCTCCTGTGTGCTCGCGCACTCTCTCCTTTTCCACTTATTTTTATTTTTGATTTATTTTTGATTTATTTTGTCAATTTTAAAAAAAATACGCATCGTGCTGTGCTGTTTGTGTTTGCTTGAGTGCATTCGCGCGCTCTCGCTTTCTCCACTTTACATTTTTTTGTTATTATTTATCTATTCCTGAGAGTTTATCTTATTTTTTATTTGTTTATTTAAATGAAGTCGACCAGTTGCCTGCCCTTCCTTCCATTATCGGTCACCGAGACAAACTGAACAAAGTTCTGAGGTCGACCTTGTAAAGATAAGGATTCAGGTCTGTCTGCTGTTTACCTTTGCTCCTGCGCGCACTGCCCTTCTCTCCACATTTATGTGTTTGTTTGTTTGTCTATCTAATCTTTTGGGTTTTTATTTCTAATGAGGTCGACCAGTTGTCTATTTATTATTTTTTTTACTACGCATCATGCTGCGCTGCTTGTATTTGCTCCTGTCTGCTCGCGCACTCTCGCCATTTCCACTTATTTTTATTTTTGATTTATTTTTGATTTATTTTGTCAATTTAAAAAAAATACGCATCGTGCTGTGCTGTTTGTGTTTGCTTGAGTGCATTCGCGCGCTCTCGCTTTCTCCACTTTACAATTTTTTTGTTATTATTTATCTATTCCTGAGAGTTTATCTTATTTTTTATTTGTTTATTTAAATGAAGTCGACCAGTTGCCTGCCCTTTCTTCCATTATCCGTCACCGAGACAAACTGAACAAAGTTCTGAGGTCGACCTTGTAAAGATAAGGATTCAGGTCTGTCTGCTGTTTACCTTTGCTCCTGCGCGCACTGCCCTTCTCTCCACATTTATGTGTTTGTTTGTTTGTCTATCTAATCTTTTGGGTTTTTATTTCTAATGAGGTCGACCAGTTGTCTATTTATTATTTTTTTTACTACGCATCAAGCTGCGCTGCTTGTCTTTGCTCCTGTGTGCTCGCGCACTCTCGCCTTTTCCACTTATTTTTATTTTTGATTTATTTTTGATTTATTTTGTCAATTTAAAAAAATACGCATCGTGCTGTGCTGTTTGTGTTTGCTTGAGTGCATTCGCGCGCTCTCGCTTTCTCCACTTTACAATTTTTTTGTTATTATTTATATATTCCTGAGAGTTTATCTTATTTTTTATTTGTTTATTTAAATGAAGTCGACCAGTTGCCTGCCCTTCCTTCCATTATCCGTCACCGAGACAAACTGAACAAATTTCTGAGGTCGACCTTGTAAAGATAAGGATTCAGGTCTGTCTGCTGTTTACCTTTGCTCCTGCGCGCACTGCCCTTCTCTCCACATTTATGTGTTTGTTTGTTTGTCTATTTAATCTTTTGGGTTTTTATTTCTAATGAGGTCGACCAGTTGTCTATTTATTATTTTTTTTACTACGCATCAAGCTGCGCTGCTTGTCTTTGCTCCTGTATGCTCGCGCACTCTCGCCTTCTCCACTTATTTTTATTTTTGATTTATTTTTGATTTATTTTGTCAATTTTAAAAAAAAACGCATCGTGCTGTGCTGTTTGTGTTTGCTTGAGTGCATTCGCGCGCTCTCGCTTTCTCCACTTTACAATTTTTTTGTTATTATTTATCTATTCCTGAGAGTTTATCTTATTTTTTATTTGTTTATTTAAATGAAGTCGACCAGTTGCCTGCCCTTCCTTCCATTATCCGTCACCGAGACAAACTGAACAAAGTTCTGAGGTCGACCTAGTAAAGATAAGGATTCAGGTCTGTCTGCTGTTTACCTTTGCTCCTGCGCGCACTGCCCTTCTCTCCACATTTATGTGTTTGTTTGTTTGTCTATCTAAGCTTTTGGGTTTTTATTTCTAATGAGGTCGACCAGTTGTCTATTTATTATTTTTTTTACTACGCATCAAGCTGCGCTGCTTGTCTTTGCTCCTGTGTCCTCGCGCACTCTCGCCTTTTCCACTTATTTTTATTTTTGATTTATTTTTGATTTATTTTGCCATTTTTAAATAAAAATACGCATCGTGCTGTGCTGTTTGTGTTTGCTTGAGTGCATTCGCGCGCTCTTGCTTTCTCCACTTTACAATTTTTTTGTTATTATTTATCTATTCCTGAGAGTTTATCTTATTTTTTATTTGTTTATTTAAATGAATTCGACCAGTTGCCTGGACTTCCTTCCATTATCCGTCACCGAGACAAACTGAACAAAGTTCTGAGGTCGACCTTGTAAAGATAAGGATTCAGGTCTGTCTGCTGTTTACCTTTCCTCCTGTGCGCACTGCCCTTCTCCCACATTTATGTGTTTATTTGTTTGTCTATCTAATCTTTTGGGTTTTTATTTCTAATGAGGTCGACCAGTTGTCTATTTATTATTTTTTTTACTACGCATCAAGCTGCGCTGCTTGTCTTTGCTCCTGTGTGCTCGCGCACTCTCTCCTTTTCCACTTATTTTTATTTTTGATTTATTTTTGATTTATTTTGTCAATTTTAAAAAAAATACGCATCCTGCTGTGCTGTTTGTGTTTGCTTGAGTGCATTCGCGCGCTCTCGCTTTCTCCACTTTACATTTTTTTGTTATTATTTATCTATTCCTGAGAGTTTATCTTATTTTTTATTTGTTTATTTAAATGAAGTCGACCAGTTGCCTGCCCTTCCTTCCATTATCGGTCACCGAGACAAACTGAACAAAGTTCTGAGGTCGACCTTGTAAAGATAAGGATTCAGGTCTGTCTGCTGTTTACCTTTGCTCCTGCGCGCACTGCCCTTCTCTCCACATTTATGTGTTTGTTTGTTTGTCTATCTAATCTTTTGGGTTTTTATTTCTAATGAGGTCGACCAGTTGTCTATTTATTATTTTTTTTACTACGCATCAAGCTGCGCTGCTTGTCTTTGCTCCTGTGTGCTCGCGCACTCTCGCCTTTTCCACTTATTTTTATTTTTGATTTATTTTTGATTTATTTTGTCAATTTAAAAAAATACGCATCGTGCTGTGCTGTTTGTGTTTGCTTGAGTGCATTCGCGCGCTCTCGCTTTCTCCACTTTACAATTTTTTTGTTATTATTTATATATTCCTGAGAGTTTATCTTATTTTTTATTTGTTTATTTAAATGAAGTCGACCAGTTGCCTGCCCTTCCTTCCATTATCCGTCACCGAGACAAACTGAACAAAGTTCTGAGGTCGACCTTGTAAAGATAAGGATTCAGGTCTGTCTGCTGTTTACCTTTGCTCCTGCGCGCACTGCCCTTCTCTCCACATTTATGTGTTTGTTTGTTTGTCTATTTAATCTTTTGGGTTTTTATTTCTAATGAGGTCGACCAGTTGTCTATTTATTATTTTTTTTACTACGCATCAAGCTGCGCTGCTTGTCTTTGCTCCTGTGTGCTCGCGCACTCTCGCCTTTTCCACTTATTTTTATTTTTGATTTATTTTTGATTTATTTTGTCAATTTAAAAAAAATACGCATCGTGCTGTGCTGTTTGTGTTTGCTTGAGTGCATTCGCGCGCTCTCGCTTTCTCCACTTTACAATTTTTTTGTTATTATTTATCTAATCCTGAGAGTTTATCTTATTTTTTATTTGTTTATTTAAATGAAGTCGACCAGTTGCCTGCCCTTCCTTCCATTATCCGTCACCGAGACAAACTGAACAAAGTTCTGAGGTCGACCTAGTAAAGATAAGGATTCAGGTCTGTCTGCTGTTTACCTTTGCTCCTGCGCGCACTGCCCTTCTCTCCACATTTATGTGTTTGTTTGTTTGTCTATCTAATCTTTTGGGTTTTTATTTCTAATGAGGTCGACCAGTTGTCTATTTATTATTTTTTTTACTACGCATCAAGCTGCGCTGCTTGTCTTTGCTCCTGTGTGCTCGCGCACTCTCGCCTTTTCCACTTATTTTTATTTTTGATTTATTTTTGATTTATTTTGTCAATTTAAAAAAATACGCATCGTGCTGTGCTGTTTGTGTTTGCTTGAGTGCATTCGCGCGCTCTCGCTTTCTCCACTTTACAATTTTTTTGTTATTATTTATATATTCCTGAGAGTTTATCTTATTTTTTATTTGTTTATTTAAATGAAGTCGACCAGTTGCCTGCCCTTCCTTCCATTATCCGTCACCGAGACAAACTGAACAAAGTTCTGAGGTCGACCTTGTAAAGATAAGGATTCAGGTCTGTCTGCTGTTTACCTTTGCTCCTGCGCGCACTGCCCTTCTCTCCACATTTATGTGTTTGTTTGTTTGTCTATTTAATCTTTTGGGTTTTTATTTCTAATGAGGTCGACCAGTTGTCTATTTATTATTTTTTTTACTACGCATCAAGCTGCGCTGCTTGTCTTTGCTCCTGGATGCTCGCGCACTATCGCCTTCTCCACTTATTTTTATTTTTGATTTATTTTTGATTTATTTTGTCAATTTAAAAAAAAAAACGCATCGTGCTGTGCTGTTTGTGTTTGCTTGAGTGCATTCGCGCGCTCTCGCTTTCTCCACTTTACAATTTTTTTGTTATTATTTATCTATTCCTGAGAGTTTATCTTATTTTTTATTTGTTTATTTAAATGAAGTCGACCAGTTGCCTGCCCTTCCTTCCATTATCCGTCACCGAGACAAACTGAACAAAGTTCTGAGGTCGACCTAGTAAAGATAAGGATTCAGGTCTGTCTGCTGTTTACCTTTGCTCCTGCGCGCACTGCCCTTCTCTCCACATTTATGTGTTTGTTTGTTTGTCTATCTAATATTTTGGGTTTTTATTTCTAATGAGGTCGACCAGTTGTCTATTTATTATTTTTTTTACTACGCATCAAGCTGCGCTGCTTGTCTTTGCTCCTGTGTGCTCGCGCACTCTCGCCTTTTCCACTTATTTTTATTTTTGATTTATTTTTGATTTATTTTGTCAATTTAAAAAAAATACGCATCGTGCTGTGCTGTTTGTGTTTGCTTGAGTGCATTCGCGCGCTCTCGCTTTCTCCACTTTACAATTTTTTTGTTATTATTTATCTAATCCTGAGAGTTTATCTTATTTTTTATTTGTTTATTTAAATGAAGTCGACCAGTTGCCTGCCCTTCCTTCCATTATCCGTCACCGAGACAAACTGAACAAAGTTCTGAGGTCGACCTAGTAAAGATAAGGATTCAGGTCTGTCTGCTGTTTACCTTTGCTCCTGCGCGCACTGCCCTTCTCTCCACATTTATGTGTTTGTTTGTTTGTCTATCTAATCTTTTGGGTTTTTATTTCTAATGAGGTCGACCAGTTGTCTATTTATTATTTTTTTTACTACGCATCAAGCTGCGCTGCTTGTCTTTGCTCCTGTGTGCTCGCGCACTGTCGCCTTTTCCACTTATTTTTATTTTTGATTTATTTTTGATTTATTTTGTCAATTTAAAAAAAATACGCATCGTGCTGTGCTGTTTGTGTTTGCTTGAGTGCATTCGCGCGCTCTCGCTTTCTCCACTTTACAATTTTTTTGTTATTATTTATCTAATCCTGAGAGTTTATCTTATTTTTTATTTGTTTATTTAAATGAAGTCGACCAGTTGCCTGCCCTTCCTTCCATTATCCGTCACCGAGACAAACTGAACAAAGTTCTGAGGTCGACCTTGTAAAGATTAGGATTCAGGTCTGTCTGCTGTTTACCTTTGCTCCTGCGCGCACTGCCCTTCTCTCCACATTTATGTGTTTGTTTGTTTGTCTATCTAATCTTTTGGGTTTTTATTTCTAATGAGGTCGACCAGTTGTCTATTTATTATTTTTTTTACTACGCATCAAGCTGCGCTGCTTGTCTTTGCTCCTGTGTGCTCGCGCACTCTCGCCTTTTCCACTTATTTTTATTTTTGATTTATTTTTGATTTATTTTGTCAATTTAAAAAAAAATACGCATCGTGCTGTGCTGTTTGTGTTTGCTTGAGTGCATTCGCGCGCTCTCGCTTTCTCCACTTTACAATTTTTTTGTTATTATTTATCTATTCCTGAGAGTTTATCTTATTATTTATTTATTTATTTAAATGAAGTCGACCAGTTGCCTGCCCTTCCTTCCATTATCCGTCAGCGAGACAAACTGAACAAAGTTCTGAGGTCGACCTTGTAAAGATAAGGATTCAGGTCTGTCTGCTGTTTACCTTTGCTCCTGCGCGCACTGCCCTTCTCTCCACATTTATGTGTTTGTTTGTTTGTCTATCTAAGCTTTTGGGTTTTTATTTCTAATGAGGTCGACCAGTTGTCTATTTATTATTTTTTTTACTACGCATCAAGCTGCGCTGCTTGTCTTTGCTCCTGTGTCCTCGCGCACTCTCGCCTTTTCCACTTTTTTTATTTTTGATTTATTTTTGATTTATTTTGCCATTTTTAAATAAAAATACGCATCGTGCTGTGCTGTTTGTGTTTGCTTGAGTGCATTCGCGCGCTCTTGCTTTCTCCACTTTACAATTTTTTTGTTATTATTTATCTATTCCTGAGAGTTTATCTTATTTTTTATTTGTTTATTTAAATGAATTCGACCAGTTGCCTGGACTTCCTTCCATTATCCGTCACCGAGACAAACTGAACAAAGTTCTGAGGTCGACCTTGTAAAGATAAGGATTCAGGTCTGTCTGCTGTTTACCTTTGCTCCTGTGCGCACTGCCCTTCTCCCACATTTATGTGTTTATTTGTTTGTCTATCTAATCTTTTGGGTTTTTATTTCTAATGAGGTCGACCAGTTGTCTATTTATTATTTTTTTTACTACGCATCAAGCTGCGCTGCTTGTCTTTGCTCCTGTGTGCTCGCGCACTCTCTCCTTTTCCACTTATTTTTATTTTTGATTTATTTTTGATTTATTTTGTCAATTTTAAAAAAAATACGCATCGTGCTGTGCTGTTTGTGTTTGCTTGAGTGCATTCGCGCGCTCTCGCTTTCTCCACTTTACATTTTTTTGTTATTATTTATCTATTCCTGAGAGTTTATCTTATTTTTTATTTGTTTATTTAAATGAAGTCGACCAGTTGCCTGCCCTTCCTTCCATTATCGGTCACCGAGACAAACTGAACAAAGTTCTGAGGTCGACCTTGTAAAGATAAGGATTCAGGTCTGTCTGCTGTTTACCTTTGCTCCTGCGCGCACTGCCCTTCTCTCCACATTTATGTGTTTGTTTGTTTGTCTATCTAATCTTTTGGGTTTTTATTTCTAATGAGGTCGACCAGTTGTCTATTTATTATTTTTTTTACTACGCATCATGCTGCGCTGCTTGTATTTGCTCCTGTCTGCTCGCGCACTCTCGCCATTTCCACTTATTTTTATTTTTGATTTATTTTTGATTTATTTTGTCAATTTAAAAAAAATACGCATCGTGCTGTGCTGTTTGTGTTTGCTTGAGTGCATTCGCGCGCTCTCGCTTTCTCCACTTTACAATTTTTTTGTTATTATTTATCTATTCCTGAGAGTTTATCTTATTTTTTATTTGTTTATTTAAATGAAGTCGACCAGTTGCCTGCCCTTTCTTCCATTATCCGTCACCGAGACAAACTGAACAAAGTTCTGAGGTCGACCTTGTAAAGATAAGGATTCAGGTCTGTCTGCTGTTTACCTTTGCTCCTGCGCGCACTGCCCTTCTCTCCACATTTATGTGTTTGTTTGTTTGTCTATCTAATCTTTTGGGTTTTTATTTCTAATGAGGTCGACCAGTTGTCTATTTATTATTTTTTTTACTACGCATCAAGCTGCGCTGCTTGTCTTTGCTCCTGTGTGCTCGCGCACTCTCGCCTTTTCCACTTATTTTTATTTTTGATTTATTTTTGATTTATTTTGTCAATTTAAAAAAATACGCATCGTGCTGTGCTGTTTGTGTTTGCTTGAGTGCATTCGCGCGCTCTCGCTTTCTCCACTTTACAATTTTTTTGTTATTATTTATATATTCCTGAGAGTTTATCTTATTTTTTATTTGTTTATTTAAATGAAGTCGACCAGTTGCCTGCCCTTCCTTCCATTATCCGTCACCGAGACAAACTGAACAAAGTTCTGAGGTCGACCTTGTAAAGATAAGGATTCAGGTCTGTCTGCTGTTTACCTTTGCTCCTGCGCGCACTGCCCTTCTCTCCACATTTATGTGTTTGTTTGTTTGTCTATTTAATCTTTTGGGTTTTTATTTCTAATGAGGTCGACCAGTTGTCTATTTATTATTTTTTTTACTACGCATCAAGCTGCGCTGCTTGTCTTTGCTCCTGTATGCTCGCGCACTCTCGCCTTCTCCACTTATTTTTATTTTTGATTTATTTTTGATTTATTTTGTCAATTTTAAAAAAAAACGCATCGTGCTGTGCTGTTTGTGTTTGCTTGAGTGCATTCGCGCGCTCTCGCTTTCTCCACTTTACAATTTTTTTGTCATTATTTATCTATTCCTGAGAGTTTATCTTATTTTTTATTTGTTTATTTAAATGAATTCGACCAGTTGCCTGGACTTCCTTCCATTATCCGTCACCGAGACAAACTGAACAAAGTTCTGAGGTCGACCTTGTAAAGATAAGGATTCAGGTCTGTCTGCTGTTTACCTTTGCTCCTGTGCGCACTGCCCTTCTCCCACATTTATGTGTTTATTTGTTTGTCTATCTAATCTTTTGGGTTTTTATTTCTAATGAGGTCGACCAGTTGTCTATTTATTATTTTTTTTTACTACGCATCAAGCTGCGCTGCTTGTCTTTGCTCCTGTGTGCTCGCGCACTCTCTCCTTTTCCACTTATTTTTATTTTTGATTTATTTTTGATTTATTTTGTCAATTTTAAAAAAAATACGCATCGTGCTGTGCTGTTTGTGTTTGCTTGAGTGCATTCGCGCGCTCTCGCTTTCTCCACTTTACATTTTTTTGTTATTATTTATCTATTCCTGAGAGTTTATCTTATTTTTTATTTGTTTATTTAAATGAAGTCGACCAGTTGCCTGCCCTTCCTTCCATTATCGGTCACCGAGACAAACTGAACAAAGTTCTGAGGTCGACCTTGTAAAGATAAGGATTCAGGTCTGTCTGCTGTTTACCTTTGCTCCTGCGCGCACTGCCCTTCTCTCCACATTTATGTGTTTGTTTGTTTGTCTATCTAATCTTTTGGGTTTTTATTTCTAATGAGGTCGACCAGTTGTCTATTTATTATTTTTTTTACTACGCATCATGCTGCGCTGCTTGTATTTGCTCCTGTCTGCTCGCGCACTCTCGCCATTTCCACTTATTTTTATTTTTGATTTATTTTTGATTTATTTTGTCAATTTAAAAAAAATACGCATCGTGCTGTGCTGTTTGTGTTTGCTTGAGTGCATTCGCGCGCTCTCGCTTTCTCCACTTTACAATTTTTTTGTTATTATTTATCTATTCCTGAGAGTTTATCTTATTTTTTATTTGTTTATTTAAATGAAGTCGACCAGTTGCCTGCCCTTTCTTCCATTATCCGTCACCGAGACAAACTGAACAAAGTTCTGAGGTCGACCTTGTAAAGATAAGGATTCAGGTCTGTCTGCTGTTTACCTTTGCTCCTGCGCGCACTGCCCTTCTCTCCACATTTATGTGTTTGTTTGTTTGTCTATCTAATCTTTTGGGTTTTTATTTCTAATGAGGTCGACCAGTTGTCTATTTATTATTTTTTTTACTACGCATCAAGCTGCGCTGCTTGTCTTTGCTCCTGTGTGCTCGCGCACTCTCGCCTTTTCCACTTATTTTTATTTTTGATTTATTTTTTATTTATTTTGTCAATTTAAAAAAATACGCATCGTGCTGTGCTGTTTGTGTTTGCTTGAGTGCATTCGCGCGCTCTCGCTTTCTCCACTTTACAATTTTTTTGTTATTATTTATATATTCCTGAGAGTTTATCTTATTTTTTATTTGTTTATTTAAATGAAGTCGACCAGTTGCCTGCCCTTCCTTCCATTATCCGTCACCGAGACAAACTGAACAAATTTCTGAGGTCGACCTTGTAAAGATAAGGATTCAGGTCTGTCTGCTGTTTACCTTTGCTCCTGCGCGCACTGCCCTTCTCTCCACATTTATGTGTTTGTTTGTTTGTCTATTTAATCTTTTGGGTTTTTATTTCTAATGAGGTCGACCAGTTGTCTATTTATTATTTTTTTTACTACGCATCAAGCTGCGCTGCTTGTCTTTGCTCCTGTATGCTCGCGCACTCTCGCCTTCTCCACTTATTTTTATTTTTGATTTATTTTTGATTTATTTTGTCAATTTTAAAAAAAAACGCATCGTGCTGTGCTGTTTGTGTTTGCTTGAGTGCATTCGCGCGCTCTCGCTTTCTCCACTTTACAATTTTTTTGTTATTATTTATCTATTCCTGAGAGTTTATCTTATTTTTTATTTGTTTATTTAAATGAAGTCGACCAGTTGCCTGCCCTTCCTTCCATTATCCGTCACCGAGACAAACTGAACAAAGTTCTGAGGTCGACCTAGTAAAGATAAGGATTCAGGTCTGTCTGCTGTTTACCTTTGCTCCTGCGCGCACTGCCCTTCTCTCCACATTTATGTGTTTGTTTGTTTGTCTATCTAATCTTTTGGGTTTTTATTTCTAATGAGGTCGACCAGTTGTCTATTTATTATTTTTTTTACTACGCATCAAGCTGCGCTGCTTGTCTTTGCTCCTGTGTGCTCGCGCACTCTCGCCTTTTCCACTTATTTTTATTTTTGATTTATTTTTGATTTATTTTGTCAATTTAAAAAAAAAATATGCATCGTGCTGTGCTGTTTGTGTTTGCTTGAGTGCATTCGCGCGCTCTCGCTTTCTCCACTTTACAATTTTTTTGTTATTATTTATCTATTCCTGAGAGTTTATCTTATTTTTTATTTATTTATTTAAATGAAGTCGACCAGTTGCCTGCCCTTCCTTCCATTATCCGTCAGCGAGACAAACTGAACAAAGTTCTGAGGTCGACCTTGTAAAGATAAGGATTCAGGTCTGTCTGCTGTTTACCTTTGCTCCTGCGCGCACTGCCCTTCTCTCCACATTTATGTGTTTGTTTGTTTGTCTATCTAAGCTTTTGGGTTTTTATTTCTAATGAGGTCGACCAGTTGTCTATTTATTATTTTTTTTACTACGCATCAAGCTGCGCTGCTTGTCTTTGCTCCTGTGTCCTCGCGCACTCTCGCCTTTTCCACTTATTTTATTTTTGATTTATTTTTGATTTATTTTGCCATTTTTAAATAAAAATACGCATCGTGCTGTGCTGTTTGTGTTTGCTTGAGTGCATTCGCGCGCTCTTGCTTTCTCCACTTTACAATTTTTTTGTTATTATTTATCTATTCCTGAGAGTTTATCTTATTTTTTATTTGTTTATTTAAATGAATTCGACCAGTTGCCTGGACTTCCTTCCATTATCCGTCACCGAGACAAACTGAACAAAGTTCTGAGGTCGACCTTGTAAAGATAAGGATTCAGGTCTGTCTGCTGTTTACCTTTCCTCCTGTGCGCACTGCCCTTCTCCCACATTTATGTGTTTATTTGTTTGTCTATCTAATCTTTTGGGTTTTTATTTCTAATGAGGTCGACCAGTTGTCTATTTATTATTTTTTTTACTACGCATCAAGCTGCGCTGCTTGTCTTTGCTCCTGTGTGCTCGCGCACTCTCTCCTTTTCCACTTATTTTTATTTTTGATTTATTTTTGATTTATTTTGTCAATTTTAAAAAAAATACGCATCCTGCTGTGCTGTTTGTGTTTGCTTGAGTGCATTCGCGCGCTCTCGCTTTCTCCACTTTACATTTTTTTGTTATTATTTATCTATTCCTGAGAGTTTATCTTATTTTTTATTTGTTTATTTAAATGAAGTCGACCAGTTGCCTGCCCTTCCTTCCATTATCGGTCACCGAGACAAACTGAACAAAGTTCTGAGGTCGACCTTGTAAAGATAAGGATTCAGGTCTGTCTGCTGTTTACCTTTGCTCCTGCGCGCACTGCCCTTCTCTCCACATTTATGTGTTTGTTTGTTTGTCTATCTAATCTTTTGGGTTTTTATTTCTAATGAGGTCGACCAGTTGTCTATTTATTATTTTTTTTACTACGCATCATGCTGCGCTGCTTGTATTTGCTCCTGTCTGCTCGCGCACTCTCGCCATTTCCACTTATTTTTATTTTTGATTTATTTTTGATTTATTTTGTCAATTTAAAAAAAATACGCATCGTGCTGTGCTGTTTGTGTTTGCTTGAGTGCATTCGCGCGCTCTAGCTTTCTCCACTTTACAATTTTTTTGTTATTATTTATCTATTCCTGAGAGTTTATCTTATTTTTTATTTGTTTATTTAAATGAAGTCGACCAGTTGCCTGCCCTTTCTTCCATTATCCGTCACCGAGACAAACTGAACAAAGTTCTGAGGTCGACCTTGTAAAGATAAGGATTCAGGTCTGTCTGCTGTTTACCTTTGCTCCTGCGCGCACTGCCCTTCTCTCCACATTTATGTGTTTGTTTGTTTGTCTATCTAATCTTTTGGGTTTTTATTTCTAATGAGGTCGACCAGTTGTCTATTTATTATTTTTTTTACTACGCATCAAGCTGCGCTGCTTGTCTTTGCTCCTGTGTGATCGCGCACTCTCGCCTTTTCCACTTATTTTTATTTTTGATTTATTTTTTATTTATTTTGTCAATTTAAAAAAAATACACATCGTGCTGTGCTGTTTGTGTTTGCTTGAGTGCATTCGCGCGCTCTCGCTTTCTCCACTTTACAATTTTTTTGTTATTATTTATCTATTCCTGAGAGTTTATCTTATTTTTTATTTGTTTATTTAAATGAAGTAGACCAGTTGCCTGCCCTTCCTTCCATTATCCGTCACCGAGACAAACTGAACAAAGTTCTGAGGTCGACCTTGTAAAGATAAGGATTCAGGTCTGTCTGCTGTTTACCTTTGCTCCTGCGCGCACTGCCCTTCTCTCCACATTTATGTGTTTGTTTGTTTGTCTATTTAATCTTTTGGGTTTTTATTTCTAATGAGGTCGACCAGTTGTCTATTTATTATTTTTTTTACTACGCATCAAGCTGCGCTGCTTGTCTTTGCTCCTGTGTGCTCGCGCACTCTCGCCTTCTCCACTTATTTTTATTTTTGATTTATTTTTGATTTATTTGGTCAATTTTAAAAAAAACGCATCGTGCTGTGCTGTTTGTGTTTGCTTGAGTGCATTCGCGCGCTCTCGCTTTCTCCACTTTACAATTTTTTTTTGTTATTATTTATCTATTCCTGAGAGTTTATCTTATTTTTTATTTGTTTATTTAAATGAAGTCGACCAGTTGCCTGCCCTTCCTTCCATTATCCGTCACCGAGACAAACTGAACAAAGTTCTGAGGTCGACCTTGTAAAGATAAGGATTCAGGTCTGTCTGCTGTTTACCTTTGCTCCTGCGCGCACTGCCCTTCTCTCCACATTTATGTGTTTGTTTGTTTGTCTATCTAATCTTTTGGGTTTTTATTTCTAATGAGGTCGACCAATTGTGTATTTATTATTTTTTTTACTACGCATCAAGCTGCGCTGCTTGTCTTTGCTCCTGTGTGCTCGCGCACTCTCGCCTTTTCCACTTATTTTTATTTTTGATTTATTTTTGATTTATTTTGTCAATTTAAAAAAAAATACGCATCGTGCTGTGCTGTTTGTGTTTGCTTGAGTGCATTCGCGCGCTCTCGCTTTCTCCACTTTACAATGTTTTTGTTATTATTTATCTATTCCTGAGAGTTATCTTATTTTTTATTTGTTTATTTAAATGAAGTCGACCAGTTGCCTGCCCTTCCTTCCATTATCCGTCACCGAGACAAACTGAACAAAGTTCTGAGGTCGACCTTGTAAAGATAAGGATTCAGGTCTGTCTGCTGTTTACCTTTGCTCCTGCGCGCACTGCCCTTCTCTCCACATTTATGTGTTTGTGTGTTTGTCTATCTAATCTTTTGGGTTTTTATTTATAATGAGGTCGACCAGTTGTCTATTTATTATTTTTTTTACTACGCATCAAGCTGCGCTGCTTGTCTTTGCTCCTGTGTGCTCGCGCACTCTCGCCTTTTCCACTTATTTTTATTTTTGATTTATTTTTCATTTATTTTGTCAATTTAAAAAAAAAAATACGCATCGTGCTGTGTTGTTTGTGTTTGCTTGAGTGCATTCGCGCGCTCTTGCTTTCTCCACTTTACAATTTTTTTTGTTATTATTTATCTATTCCTGAGAGTTTATCTTATTTTTTATTTGTTTATTTAAATGAAGTCGACCAGTTGCCTGCCCTTCCTTCCATTATCCGTCACCGAGACAAACTGAACAAAGTTCTGAGGTCGACCTTGTAAAGATAAGGATTCAGGTCTGTCTGCTGTTTACCTTTGCTCCTGCGCGCACTGCCATTCTCTCCACATTTATGTGTTTGTTTGTTTGTCTATCTAATCTTTTGGGTTTTTATTTCTAATGAGGTCGACCAGTTGTCTATTTATTGTTTTTTTTACTACGCATCAAGCTGCGCTGCTTGTCTTTGCTCCTGTGTGCTCGCGCACTCTCGCCTTTCCCACTTATTTTTATTTTTGATTTATTTTTGATTTATTTTGTCAATTTAAAAAAAATACGCATCGTGCTGTGCTGTTTGTGTTTGCTTGAGTGCATTCGCGCGCTCTCGCTTTTTCCACTTTACAATTTTTTTTATTATTTATCTATTCCTGAGAGTTTATCTTATTTTTTATTTGTTTATTTAAATGAAGTCGACCAGTTGCCTGCCCTTTCTTCCATTATCCGTCACCGAGACAAACTGAACAAAGTTCTGAGGTCGACCTTGTAAAGATAAGGATTCAGGTCTGTCTGCTGTTTACCTTTGCTCCTGCGCGCACTGCCCTTCTCTCCACATTTATGTGTTTGTTTGTTTGTCTATCTAATCTTTTGGGTTTTTATTTCTAATGAGGTCGACCAGTTGTCTATTTATTATTTTTTTTACTACGCATCAAGCTGCGCTGCTTGTCTTTGCTCCTGTGTGATCGCGCACTCTCGCCTTTTCCACTTATTTTTATTTTTGATTTATTTTTTATTTATTTTGTCAATTTAAAAAAAATACACATCGTGCTGTGCTGTTTGTGTTTGCTTGAGTGCATTCGCGCGCTCTCGCTTTCTCCACTTTACAATTTTTTTGTTATAATTTATCTATTCCTGAGAGTTTATCTTATTTTTTATTTGTTTATTTAAATGAAGTAGACCAGTTGCCTGCCCTTCCTTCCATTATCCGTCACCGAGACAAACTGAACAAAGTTCTGAGGTCGACCTTGTAAAGATAAGGATTCAGGTCTGTCTGCTGTTTACCTTTGCTCCTGCGCGCACTGCCCTTCTCTCCACATTTATGTGTTTGTTTGTTTGTCTATTTAATCTTTTGGGTTTTTATTTCTAATGAGGTCGACCAGTTGTCTATTTATTATTTTTTTTACTACGCATCAAGCTGCGCTGCTTGTCTTTGCTCCTGTGTGCTCGCGCACTCTCGCCTTCTCCACTTATTTTTATTTTTGATTTATTTTTGATTTATTTGGTCAATTTTAAAAAAAAACGCATCGTGCTGTGCTGTTTGTGTTTGCTTGAGTGCATTCGCGCGCTCTCGCTTTCTCCACTTTACAATTTTTTTTTGTTATTATTTATCTATTCCTGAGAGTTTATCTTATTTTTTATTTGTTTATTTAAATGAAGTCGACCAGTTGCCTGCCCTTCCTTCCATTATCCGTCACCGAGACAAACTGAACAAAGTTCTGAGGTCGACCTTGTAAAGATAAGGATTCAGGTCTGTCTGCTGTTTACCTTTGCTCCTGCGCGCACTGCCCTTCTCTCCACATTTATGTGTTTGTTTGTTTGTCTATCTAATCTTTTGGGTTTTTATTTCTAATGAGGTCGACCAATTGTGTATTTATTATTTTTTTTACTACGCATCAAGCTGCGCTGCTTGTCTTTGCTCCTGTGTGCTCGCGCACTCTCGCCTTTTCCACTTATTTTTATTTTTGATTTATTTTTGATTTATTTTGTCAATTTAAAAAAAATACGCATCGTGCTGTGCTGTTTGTGTTTGCTTGAGTGCATTCGCGCGCTCTCGCTTTCTCCACTTTACAATGTTTTTGTTATTATTTATCTATTCCTGAGAGTTATCTTATTTTTTATTTGTTTATTTAAATGAAGTCGACCAGTTGCCTGCCCTTCCTTCCATTATCCGTCACCGAGACAAACTGAACAAAGTTCTGAGGTCGACCTTGTAAAGATAAGGATTCAGGTCTGTCTGCTGTTTACCTTTGCTCCTGCGCGCACTGCCCTTCTCTCCACATTTATGTGTTTGTGTGTTTGTCTATCTAATCTTTTGGGTTTTTATTTATAATGAGGTCGACCAGTTGTCTATTTATTATTTTTTTTACTACGCATCAAGCTGCGCTGCTTGTCTTTGCTCCTGTGTGCTCGCGCACTCTCGCCTTTTCCACTTATTTTTATTTTTGATTTATTTTTCATTTATTTTGTCAATTTAAAAAAAAAAATACGCATCGTGCTGTGTTGTTTGTGTTTGCTTGAGTGCATTCGCGCGCTCTTGCTTTCTCCACTTTACAATTTTTTTTGTTATTATTTATCTATTCCTGAGAGTTTATCTTATTTTTTATTTGTTTATTTAAATGAAGTCGACCAGTTGCCTGCCCTTCCTTCCATTATCCGTCACCGAGACAAACTGAACAAAGTTCTGAGGTCGACCTTGTAAAGATAAGGATTCAGGTCTGTCTGCTGTTTACCTTTGCTCCTGCGCGCACTGCCATTCTCTCCACATTTATGTGTTTGTTTGTTTGTCTATCTAATCTTTTGGGTTTTTATTTCTAATGAGGTCGACCAGTTGTCTATTTATTGTTTTTTTTACTACGCATCAAGCTGCGCTGCTTGTCTTTGCTCCTGTGTGCTCGCGCACTCTCGCCTTTCCCACTTATTTTTATTTTTGATTTATTTTTGATTTATTTTGTCAATTTAAAAAAAATACGCATCGTGCTGTGCTGTTTGTGTTTGCTTGAGTGCATTCGCGCGCTCTCGCTTTTTCCACTTTACAATTTTTTTTATTATTTATCTATTCCTGAGAGTTTATCTTATTTTTTATTTGTTTATTTAAATGAAGTCGACCAGTTGCCTGCCCTTCCTTCCATTATCCGTCACCGAGACAAACTGAACAAAGTTCTGAGGTCGACCTTGTAAAGATAAGGATTCAGGTCTGTCTGCTGTTTACCTTTGCTCCTGCGCGCACTGCCCTTCTCTCCATATTTATGTGTTTGTTTGTTTGTCTATCTAATCTTTTGGGTTTTTATTTCTAATGAGGTCGACCAGTTGTCTATTTATTATTTTTTTTACTACGCATCAAGCTGCGCTGCTTGTCTTTGCTCCTGTGTGCTCGCGCACTCTCGCCTTTTCCACTTATTTTTATTTTTGATTTATTTTTTATTTATTTTGTCAATTTAAAAAAAAATACGCATCGTGCTGTGCTGTTTGTGTTTCCTTGAGTGCATTCGCGCGCTCTCGCTCTCTCCACTTTACAATTTTTTTGTTATTATTTATCTATTCCTGAGAGTTTATCTTATTTTTTATTTGTTTATTTAAATGAGGTCGACCAGTTGCCTGGACTTATTTCCATTATCCGCAACCGAGACAAACTGAACAAAGTTCTGAGGTCGACCTTGTAAAGATAAGGATTCAGGTCTGTCTGCTGGTTACCTTTGTTCCTGTGCGCACTGCCCTTCTCACACATTTATGTGTTTATTTGTTTGTCTATCTAATCTTTTGGGTTTTTATTTCTAATGAGGTCGACCAGTTGTCTATTTATTATTTTTTTTACTACTCATCAAGCTGCGCTGCTTGTCTTTGCTCCTGTGTGCTCGCGCACTCTCGCCTTTTCCGCTTATTTTTATTATTGATTTATTTTTGATATATTTTGTCAATTTTAAAAAAAAATACGCATCGTGCTGTGCTGTTTTTCTTTGCTTGAGTGCATTTGCGCCCTCTCGCTTTCTCCACTTTACAATTTTTTTGTTATTATTTATCTATTCCTGAGAGTTTATCTTATTTTTTATTTGTTTATTTAAATGAAGTCGACCAGTTGCCTGCCCTTTCTTCCATTATCCGTCACCGAGACAAACTGAACAATGTTCTGAGGTCGACCTTGTAAACATAAGGATTCAGGTCTGTCTGCTGTTTACCTTTGCTCCTGCGCGCACTGCCCTTCTCTCCACATTTATGTGTTTGTTTGTTTGTCTATCTAATCTTTTGAGTTTGTATTTCTAATGAGGTCGACCAGTTGTCTATTTATTATTTTTTTTATTACGCATCAAGCTGCGCTGCTTGTCTTTGCTCCTGTGTGCTCGCGCACTCTCGCCTTTTCCACTTATTTTTATTTTTGATTTATATTTGATTTATTTTGTCAATTAAAAAAAATACGCATCGTGCTGTGCTGTTTGTGTTTGCTTGAGTGCATTCGCGCGCTCTCGCTTTCTCCACTTTACAATTTTTTTGTTATTATTTATCTATTCCTGAGAGTTTATCTTATTTTTTATTTGTTTATTTAAATGAAGTCGACCAGTTGCCTGGACTTCCTTCCATTATCCGTCACCGAGACAAACTGAACAAAGTTCTGAGTTCGAACTTGTAAAGATAAGGATTCAGGTCTGTCTGCTGTTTACCTTTGCTCCTGTGCGCACTGCCCTTCTCCCACATTTATGTGTTTATTTGTTTGTCTATCTAATCTTTTAGGTTTTTATTTCTAATGAGGTCGACCAGTTGTCTATTTATTATTTTATTACTACGCATCAAGCTGCGCTGCTTGTCTTTGCTCCTGTGTGCTCGCGCACTCTCTCCTTTTCCACTTATTTTTATTTTTGATTTAGTTTTTATTTATTTTGTCAATTTAAAAAAAAATACGCATCGTGCTGTGCTGTTTGTGTTTGCTTGAGTGCATTCGCGCGCTCTCGCTTTCTCCACTTTAAAATTTTTTGTTATTATTTATCTATTCCTGAGAGTTTATCTTATTTTTTATTTGTTTATTTAAATGAAGTCGCCCAGTTGCCTGCCCTTCCTTCCATTATCGGTCACCGAGACAAACTGAACAAAGTTCTGAGGTCGACCTTGTAAAGATAAGGATTCAGGTCTGTCTGCTGTTTACCTTTGCTCCTGCGCGCACTGCCCTTCTCTCCACATTTATGTGTTTGTTTGTTTGTCTATCTAATCTTTTGGGTTTTTATTTCTAATGAGGTCGACCAGTTGTCTATTTATTATTTTTTTTACTACACATCAAGCTGCGCTGCTTGTATTTGCTCCTGTCTGCTCGCGCACTCTCGCCTTTTCCACTTTTTTTATTTTTGATTTATTTTTGATTTATTTTGTCAATTTAAAAAAAAATACGCATCGTGCTGTGCTGTTTGTGTTTGCTTGAGTGCATTCGCGCGCTCTCGCTTTCTCCACTTTACAATTTTTTGTTATTATTTATCTATTCCTGAGAGTTTATCTTATTTTTTATTTGTTTATTTAAATGAAGTCGACCAGTTGCCTGCCCTTTCTTCCATTATCCGTCACCGAGACAAACTGAACAAAGTTCTGAGGTCGACCTTGTAAAGATAAGGATTCAGGTCTGTCTGCTGTTTACCTTTGCTCCTGCGCGCACTGCCCTTCTCTCCACATTTATGTGTTTGTTTGTTTGTCTATCTAATCTTTTGGGTTTTTATTTCTAATGAGGTCGACCAGTTGTCTATTTATTATTTTTTTTACTACGCATCAAGCTGCGCTGCTTGTCTTTGCTCCTGTGTGCTCGCGCACTCTCGCCTTTTCCACTTATTTTTATTTTTGATTTATTTTTGATTTATTTTGTCAATTTAAAAAAAATACGCATCGTGCTGTGCTGTTTGTGTTTGCTTGAGTGCATTCGCGCGCTCCCGCTTTCTCCCCTTTACATTTTTTTGTTATTATTTATCTATTCCTGAGAGTTTATCTTATTTTTTATTTGTTTATTTAAATGAAGTCGACCAGTTGCCTGCCCTTCCTTCCATTATCCGTCACCGAGACAAACTGAACAAAGTTCTGAGGTCGACCTTGTAAAGATAAGGATTCAGGTCTGTCTGCTGTTTACCTTTGCTCCTGCGCGCACTGCCCTTCTCTCCACATTTATGTGTTTGTTTGTTTGTCTATCTAATCTTTTGGGTTTTTATTTCTAATGAGGTCGACCAGTTGTCTATTTATTATTTTTTTTACTACGCATCAATCTGCGCTGCTTGTATTTGCTCCTGTCTGCTCGCGCACTCTCGCCATTTCCACTTATTTTTATTTTTGATTTATTTTTGATTTATTTTGTCAATTTAAAAAAAATACGCATCGTGCTGTGCTGTTTGTGTTTGCTTGAGTGCATTCGCGCGCTCTCGCTTTCTCCACTTTACAATTTTTTTGTTATTATTTATCTATTCCTGAGAGTTTATCTTATTTTTTATTTGTTTATTTAAATGAAGTCGACCAGTTGCCTGCCCTTTCTTCCATTATCCGTCACCGAGACAAACTGAACAAAGTTCTGAGGTCGACCTTGTAAAGATAAGGATTCAGGTCTGTCTGCTGTTTACCTTTGCTCCTGCGCGCACTGCCCTTCTCTCCACATTTATGTGTTTGTTTGTTTGTCTATCTAATCTTTTGGGTTTTTATTTCTAATGAGGTCGACCAGTTGTCTATTTATTATTTTTTTTACTACGCATCAAGCTGCGCTGCTTGTCTTTGCTCCTGTGTGCTCGCGCACTCTCGCCTTTTCCACTTATTTTTATTTTTGATTTATTTTTTATTTATTTTGTCAATTTAAAAAAAATACGCTTCGTGCTTTGCTGTTTGTGTTTGCTTGAGTGCATTCGCGCGCTCTCGCTTTCTCCACTTTACAATTTTTTTGTTATTATTTATATATTCCTGAGAGTTTATCTTATTTTTTATTTGTTTATTTAAAAGAAGTCGACCAGTTGCCTGCCCTTCCTTCCATTATCCGTCACCGAGACAAACTGAACAAAGTTCTGAGGTCGACCTTGTAAAGATAAGGATTCAGGTCTGTCTGCTGTTTACCTTTGCTCCTGCGCGCACTGCCCTTCTCTCCACATTTATGTGTTTGTTTGTTTGTCTATCTAATCTTTTGGGTTTGTATTTCTAATGAGGTCGACCAGTTGTCTATTTATTATTTTTTTTATTACGCATCAAGCTGCGCTGCTTGTCTTTGCTACTGTGTGCTCGCGCACTCTCGCCTTTTCCACTTATTTTTATTTTTGATTTATTTTGTCAATTTTAAAAAAAAATACGCATCGTGCTGTGCTGTTTGTGTTTGCTTGAGTGCATTCCCGAGTTCTCGCTTTCTCCACTTTACAATTCTTTTTTTATTATTTATCTATTCCTGAGAGTTTATCTTATTTTTTACTTGTTTATTTAAATGAAGTCGACCAGTTGCCTGCCCTTCCTTCCATTATCCGTCACCGAGACAAACTGAACAAAGTTCTGAGGTCGACCTTGTAAAGATAAGGATTCAGTTCTGTCTGCTGTTTACCTTTGCTCCTGCGCGCACTGCCCTTCTCTCCACATTTATGTGTTTGTTTGTTTGTCTATCTAATCTTTTGGGTTTTTATTTCTAATGAGGTCGACCAGTTGTCTATTTATTATTTTTTTTACTACGCATCAAGCTGCGCTGCTTGTCTTTGCTCCTGTGTGCTCGCGCACTCTCGCCTTTTCCACTCATTTTTATTTTTGATTTATTTTTTATTTATTTGTCAATTTTCAAAAAAAATACGCATCGTGCTGTGCTGTTTGTGTTTGCTTGAGTGCATTCGGGCGCTCTCGCTTTCTCCACTTTACAATTTTTTTGTTATTATTTATCTATTCCTGAGAATTTTTCTTATTTTTTATTTGTTTATTTAAATGAAGTCGACCAGTTGCCTGCCCTTCCTTCCATTATCCGTCACCGAGACAAACTGAACAAAGTTCTGAGGTCGACCTTGTAAAGATAAGGATTCAGGTCTGTCTGCTGTTTACCTTTGCTCCTGCGCGCACTTCCCTTCTCTCCACATTTATGTGTTTGTTTGTTTGTCTATCTAATCTTTTGGGTTTGTATTTCTAATGAGGTCGACCAGTTGTCTATTTATTATTTTTTTTACTATGCATCAAGCTGCGCTGCTTGTCTTTGCTCCTGTGTGCTCGCGCACTCTCGCCTTTTCCACTTATTTTTATTTTTGATTTATTTTGTCAATTTTTAAAAAAAAATACGCATCGTGCTGTGCTGTTTGTGTTTCCTTGAGTGCATTCGCGCGCCCTCGCTTTCTCCACTTTACAATTTTTTTGTTATTATTTATCTATTCCTGAGAGTTTATCTTATTTTTTATGTGTTTATTTAAATGAAGTCGACCAGTTGCCTGCCCTTCCTTCCATTATCCGTCACCGAGACAAACTGAACAATGTTCTGAGGTCGACCTTGTAAAGATAAGGATTCAGGTCTGTCTGCTGTTTACCTTTGCTCCTGCGCGCACTGCCCTTCTCTCCACATTTATGTGTTTGTTTGTTTGTCTATCTAATCTTTTGGGTTTTTATTTCTAATGAGGTCGACCAGTTGTCTATTTATTATTTTTTTTACTACGCATCAAGCTGAGCTGCTTGTCTTTGCTCCTGTGTGCTCGCGCACTCTCGCCTTTTCCACTTATTTTTATTTTTGATTTATTTTTGATTTATTTTGTCAATTTTAAAAAAAAATACGCATCGTGCTGTGCTGTTTGTGTTTGCTTGAGTGCATTCGCGCGCCCTCGCTTTCTCCACTTTACAATTTTTTTGTTATTATTTATCTATTCCTGAGAGTTTATCTTATTTTTTATTTGTTTATTTAAATGAAGTCGACCAGTTGCCTGCCCTTCCTTCCATTATCCGTCACCGAGACAAACTGAACAAAGTTCTGAGGTCGACCTTGTAAAGATAAGGATTCAGGTCTGTCTGCTGTTTACCTATGCTCCTGCGCGCACTGCCCTTCTCTCCACATTTATGTGTTTGTTTGTTTGTCTATCTAATCTTTTGGGTTTTTATTTCTAATGAGGTCGACCAGTTGTCTATTTATTATTTTTTTTACTACGCATCAAGCTGCGCTGCTTGTCTTTGCTCCTGTGTGCTCACGCACTCTCGCAATTTCCACTAATTTTTTTTTTGGATTTATTTTTGATTTATTTTGTCAATTTTAAAAAAAATACGCATCGTGCTGTGCTGTTTGTGTTTGCTTGAGTGCATTCGCGCGCTCTCACTTTCTCCACTTTACAATTTTTTTATTATTTATCTATTCCTGAGAGTTTATCTTATTTTTTATTTGTTTATTTAAATGAAGTCGACCAGTTGCCTGCCCTTCCTTCCATTATCCGTCACCGAGACAAACTGAACAAAGTTCTGAGGTCGACCTTGTAAAGATAAGGATTCAGGTCTGTCTGCTGTTTACCTTTGCTCCTGCGCGCACTGCCCTTCTCTCCACATTTATGTGTTTGTTTGTTTGTCTATCTAATCTTTTGGGTTTTTATTTCTAATGAGGTCGACCAGTTGTCTATTTATTATTTTTTTTACTACGCATCAAGCTGCGCTGCTTGTCTTTGCTCCTGTGTGCTCGCGCACTCTCGCCTTTTCCACTTATTTTTATTTTTGATTTATTTTTGATTTATTTTGTCAATTTAAAAAAATATACGCATCGTGCTGTGCTGTTTGTGTTTGCTTGAGTGCATTCGCGCGCCCTCGCTTTCTCCACTTTACAATTTTTTTGTTATTATTTATCTATTCCTGAGAGTTTATCTTATTTTTTATGTGTTTATTTAAATGAAGTCGACCAGTTGCCTGCCCTTCCTTCCATTATCCGTCACCGAGACAAACTGAACAAAGTTCTGAGGTCGACCTTGTAAAGATAAGTATTCAGGTCTGTCTGCTGTTTACCTTTGCTCCTGCGCGCACTGCCCTTCTCTCCACATTTATGTGTTTGTTTGTTTGTCTATCTAATCTTTTGGGTTTTTATTTCTAATGAGGTCGACCAGTTGTCTATTTATTATTTTTTTTACTACGCATCAAGCTGCGCTGCTTGTCTTTGCTCCTGTGTGCTCGCGCACTCTCGCCTTTTCCACTTATTTTTATTTTTGATTTATTTTTGATTTATTTTGTCAATTTTAAAAAAAAATACGCATCGTGCTGTGCTGTTTGTGTTTGCTTGAGTGCATTCGCGCGCCCTCGCTTTCTCCACTTTACAATTTTTTTGTTATTATTTATCTATTCCTGAGAGTTTATCTTATTTTTTATTTGTTTATTTAAATGAAGTCGACCAGTTGCCTGCCCTTCCTTCCATTATCCGTCACCGAGACAAACTGAACAAAGTTCTGAGGTCGACCTTGTAAAGATAAGGATTCAGGTCTGTCTGCTGTTTACCTATGCTCCTGCGCGCACTTCCCTTCTCTCCACATTTATGTGTTTGTTTGTTTGTCTATCTAATCTTTTGGGTTTTTATTTCTAATGAGGTCGACCAGTTGTCTATTTATTATTTTTTTTTACTACGCATCAAGCTGCGCTGCTTGTCTTTGCTCCTGTGTGCTCACGCACTCTCGCAATTTCCACTAATTTTTTTTTTGGATTTATTTTTGATTTATTTTGTCAATTTAAAAAAAAATACGCATCGTGCTGTGCTGTTTGTGTTTGCTTGAGTGCATTCGCGCGCTCTCACTTTCTCCACTTTACAATTTTTTTATTATTTATCTATTCCTGAGAGTTTATCTTATTTTTTATTTGTTTATTTAAATGAAGTCGACCAGTTGCCTGCCCTTCCTTCCATTATCCGTCACCGAGACAAACTGAACAAAGTTCTGAGGTCGACCTTGTAAAGATAAGGATTCAGGTCTCTCTGCTGTTTACCTTTGCTCCTGCCCGCACTGCCCTTCTCTCCACATTTATGTGTTTGTTTGTTTGTCTATCTAATCTTTTGGGTTTTTATTTCTAATGAGGTCGACCAGTTGTCTATTTATTATTTTTTTTACTACGCATCAAGCTGCGCTGCTTGTCTTTGCTCCTGTGTGCTCGCCCACTCTCGCCTTTTCCACTTATTTTTATTTTTGATTTATTTTTGATTTATATTGTCAATTTAAAAAAAATACGCATCGTGCTGTGCTGTTTGTGTTTGCTTGAGTGCATTCGCGCGCTCTCGCTTTCTCCACTTTACAATTTTTTTTGTTATTATTAATCTAATCCTGAGAGTTTATCTTATTTTTTATTTGTTTATTTAAATGAAGTCGACCAGTTGCCTGCCCTTCCTTCCATTATCCGTCACCGAGACAAACTGAACAAAGTACTGAGGTCGACCTTGTAAAGATTAGGATTCAGGTATGTCTGCTGTTTACCTTTGCTCCTGCGCGCACTGCCCATCTCTCCACATTTATGTGTTTGTTTGTTTGTCTATCTAATCTTTTGGGATTTTATTTCTAATGAGGTCGACCAGTTGTCTATTTATTATTTTTTTTTCTACGCATCAAGCTGCGCAGCTTGTCTTTGCTCCTGTGTGCTCGCGCACTCTCGCCTTTTCCACTTATTTTTATTTTTGATTTATTTTGTCAATTTAAAAAAAAAATACGCATCGTGCTGTGCTGTTTGTGTTTGCTTGAGTGCATTCGCGCGCTCTCGATTTCTCCACTTTACAATTTTTTTGTTATTATTTATCTATTCCTGAGAGATTATCTTATTTTTATTTGTTTATTTAAATGAAGTCGACCAGTTGCCTGCCCTTCCTTCCATTATCCGTCACCGAGACAAACTGAACAATGTTCTGAGGTCGACCTTGTAAAGATAAGGATTCAGGTCTGTCTGCTGTTTACCTTTGCTCCTGCACGCACTGCCCTTCTCTCCACATTTATGTGTTTGTTTGTTTGTCTATCTAATCTTTTGGGTTTTTATTTCTAATGAGGTCGACCAGTTGTCTATTTATTATTTTTTTACTACGCATCAAGCTGCGCTGCTTATCTTTGCTCCTGTGTGCTCGCGCACTCTCGCCTTTTCCACTTATTTTTATTTTTGATTTATTTTTGATTTATTTTGTCAATTTTAAAAAAAAATACGCATCGTGCTGTGCTGTTTGCGTTTGCTTGAGTGCATTCGCGAGCTCTCGCTTTTTCCACTTTACAATTATTTTGTTATTATTTATCTATTCCTGAGAGTTTATCTTATTTTTTATTTGTTTATTTAAATGAAGTCGACCAGTTGCCTGCCCTTCCTTCCATTATCCGTCACCGAGACAAACTGAACAAAGTTCTGAGGTCGACCTTGTAAAGATAAGCATTCAGGTCTGTCTGCTGTTTACCTTTGCTCCTGCGCACACTGCCCTTCTCTCCACGTTTATGTGTTTGTTTGTTTGTCTATCTCATCTTTTGGGTTTTTATTTCTAATGAGGTCGACCAGTTGTCTATTTATTATTTTTTTTACTACGCATCAAGCTGCGCAGCTTGTCTTTGCTCCTGTGTGCTCGCGCACTCTCGCCTTTTCCACTTATTTTTATTTTTGATTTATTTTTTATTTATTTTGTCAATTTAAAAAAAATACGCATCGTGCTGTGCTGTTTGTGTTTGCTTGAGTGCATTCGCGCGCTCTCGCTTTCTCCACTTTACAATTTTTTTGTTATTATTTATCTATTCCTGAGAGTTTATCTTATTTTTTATTGTTTATTTAAATGAAGTCGACCAGTTGCCTGCCCTTCCTTCCATTATCCGTCACCGAGACAAACTGAACAAAGTTCTGAGGTCGACCTTGTAAAGATAAGGATTCAGGTCTGTCTGCTGTTTACCTTTGCTCCTGCGCGCACTGCCCTTCTCTCCACATTTATGTGTTTGTTTGTTTGTCTATCTAATCTTTTGGGTTTTTATTTCTAATGAGGTCGACCAGTTGTCTATTTATTATTTTTTTTACTACGCATCAAGCTGCGCTGCTTGTCTTTGCTCCTGTGTGCTCGCGCACTCTCGCCTTTTCCACTTATTTTTATTTTTGATTTATTTTGTCAATTTTAAAAAAAAATACGCATCGTGCTGTGCTGTTTGTGTTTGCTTGAGTGCATTCGCGCGCTCTCGCTTTCTCCACTTTACAATTTTTTGTTATTATTTATCTATTCCTGAGAGTTTATCTTATTTTTTATTTGTTTATTTAAATGAAGTCGACCAGTTGCCTGCCCTTCCTTCCATTATCCGTCACCGAGACAAACTGAACAAAGTTCTGAGGTCGACCTTGTAAAGATAAGGATTCAGGTCTGTCTGCTGTTTACCTTTGCTCCTGCGCGCACTGCCCTTCTCTCCACATTTATGTGTTTGTTTGTTTGTCTATCTAATCTTTTGGGTTTTTATTTCTAATGAGGTCGACCAGTTGTCTATTTATTATTTTTTTTACTACGCATCAAGCTGCGCTGCTTGTCTTTGCTCCTGTGTGCTCGCGCACTCTCGCCTTTTCACTTATTTTTATTTTTGATTTATTTTGATTTATTTTGTCAATTTAAAAAAAAATACGCATCGTGCTGTGCTGTTTGTGTTTGCTTGAGTGCATT
>NW_025958815.1:0-25979 GCF_023159225.1 Perognathus longimembris pacificus | reverse complement strand
CAAAGTTCTGAGGTCGACCTTGTAAAGATAAGGATTCAGGTCTGTCTGCTGTTTACCTTTGCTCCTGCGCACACTGCCCTTCTCTCCATATTTATGTGTTTGTTAGTTTGTCTATCTAATCTTTTGGGTTTTTATTTCTAATGAGGTCGACCAGTTGTCTATTTATTATTTTTTTACTACGCATCAAGCTGCGCTGCTTGTCTTTGCTCCTGTGTGCTCGCGCACTCTCGCCTTTTCCACTTATTTTTATTTTTGATTTATTTTTGATTTATTTTGTCAATTTAAAAAAAATACGCATCGTGCTGTGCTGTTTGTGTTTGCTTGAGTGCATTCGCGCGCTCTCGCTTTCTCCACTTTGCAATTTTTTGTTATTATTTATCTATTCCTGAGAGTTTATCTTATTTTTTATTTGTTTATTTAAATGAAGTCGACCAGTTGCCTGCCCTTCCTTCCATTATCCGTCACCGAGACAAACTGAACAAAGTTCTGAGGTCAACCTTGTAAAGATAAGGATTCAGTGTCTGCTGTTTACCTTTGCTCCTGCGCGCACTGCCCTTCTCTCCACATTTATGTGTTTGTTTGTTTGTCTATCTAATCTTTTGGGTTTTTATTTCTAATGAGGTCGACCAGTTGTCTATTTATTATTTTTTTTTACTACGCATCAAGCTGCGCTGCTTGTCTTTGCTCCTGTGTGCCGCGCACTCTCGCCTTTTCCACTTATTTTTATTTTTGATTTATTTTGTCAATTTTAAAAAAAATACGCATCGTGCTGTGCTGTTTGTGTTTGCTTGAGTGCATTCGCGCGCTCTCGCTTTCTCCACTTTACAATTTTTTTCTTATTATTTATCTATTCCTGAGAGTTTATCTTATTTTTTATTTGTTTATTTAAATGAAGTCGACCAGTTGCCTGCACTTCCTTCCATTATCCGTCACCGAGACAAACTGAACAAAGTTCTGAGGTCGACCTTGTAAAGATAAGGATTCAGTTCTGTCTGCTGTTTACCTTTGCTCCTGCGCGCACTGCGCTCTCTCCACATTTTTGTGTTTGTTTGTTTGTCTATCTAATCTTTTGGGTTTTTATTTCTAATGAGGTCGATCAGTTGTCTATTTATTATTTTTTTTACTACGCATCAAGCTGCGCTGCTTGTCTTTGCTCCTGTGTGCTCGCGCACTCTCGCCTTTTCCACTTATTTTTATTTTTGATTTATTTTTGATTTATTTTGTCAATTTTAAAAATAAAATACGCATCGAGCTGTGCTGTTTGTGTTTGCTTGAGTGCATTCGCGCACTCTCGCTTTCTCCACTTTACAATTTTTTTGTTATTATTTATCTATTCCTGAGAGTTTATCATTTTTTTATTGTTTATTTAAATGAAGTCGACCAGTTGCCTGCACTTCCTTCCATTATCCGTCACCGAGACAAACTGAACAAAGTTCTGAGGTCGACCTTGTAAAGATAAGGATTCAGGTCTGTCTGCTGTTACCTTTGCTCCTGCGCGCACTGCCCTTCTCTCCACATTTATGTGTTTGTTTGTTTGTCTATCTATTCTTTTGGGTTTTTATTTCTAATGAGGTCGACCCGTTGTCTATTTATTATTTTTTTTACTACGCATCAAGCTGCGCTGCTTGTCTTTGCTCCTGTGTGCTCGCGCACTCTCGCCTTTTCCACTTATTTTTATTTTTGATTATTTTTGATTTATTTTGTCAATTTAAAAAAAATACGCATCGTGCTGGTGCTGTTTGTGTTTGCTTGAGTGCATTCGCGCGCTCTCGCTTTCTCCACTTTACAATTTTTTTGTTATTATTTATCTATATCCGAGAGTTTATCTTATTTTTTATTTGTTTATTTAAATGAAGTCGACCAGTTGCCTGCCCTTCCTTCCATTATCCGTCACCGAGACAAACTGAACAAAGTTCTGAGGTCGACCTTGTAAAGATAAGGATTCAGGTCTGTTTGCTGTTTACCTTTGCTCCTGCGCGCACTGCCCTTCTCTCCACATTTATGTGTTTGTTTGTTTGTCTATCTAATCTTTTGGGTTTTTATTTCTAATGAGGTCGACCAGTGTCTATTTATTATTTTTTTTACTACGCATCAAGCTGCGCTGCTTGTCTTTGCTCCTGTGTGCTCGCGCACTCTCGCCTTTTCCACTTATTTTTATTTTTGATTTATTTTTGATTTATTTGTCAATTTTAAAAAAAAACGCATCGTGCTGTGCTGTTTGTGTTTGCTTGAGTGCATTTGCGAGCTCTCGCTTTCTCTACTTTACAATTATTTTGTTATTATTTAACTATTCCTGAGAGTTTATCTTATTTTTTATTTGTTTATTTAAATCAAGTCGACCAGTTGCCTGCCCTTCCTTCCATTATCCGTCACCGAGAGAAACTGAACAAAGTTCTGAGGTCGACCTTGTAAATATAAGGATTCAGGTCTGTCTGCTGTTTACCTTTGCTCCTGCGCGCACTGCCCTTCTCTCCACATTTATGTGTTTGTTTGTTTCTCTATCTAATCTTTTGGGTTTTTATTTCTAATGAGGTCGACCAGTTGTCTATTTATTATTTTTTTTACTACGCATCAAGCTGCGCTGCTTGTCTTTGCTCCTGTGTGCTCGCGCACTCTCGCCTTTTCCACTAATTTTTATTTTTGATTTATTTTTGATTTATTTTGTCAATTTTAAAAAAATACGCATCGTGCTGTGCTGTTTGTGTTTGCTTGAGTGCATTCGCGCGCTCTCGCTTTTTCCACATTACAATTTTTTTGTTATTATTTATCTATTCCTGAGAATTTATGTTATTTTTTATTTGTTTATTTAAAGAAGTCGACCAGTTGCCTGCCCTTCCTTCCATTATCCGTCACCGAGACAGACTGAACAAAGTTCTGAGGTCGACCTTGTAAAGATAAGGATTCAGGTCTGTCTGATATTTACCTTTGCTCCTGCGCGCACTGCCCTTCTCTCCACATTTATGTGTTTGTTTGTTCGTCTATCTAATCTTTTGGTTTTTATTTCTAATGAGGTCGACCAGTTGTCTATTTATTATTTTTTTACTACGCATCAAGCTGTGCTGCTTGTCTTTGCTCCTGTGTGCTCGCGCACTCTCGCCTTTTCCACTTATTTTTATATTTGATTTTTTTTGTCAATTTTAAAAAAAATACGCATCGTGCTGTGCTGTTTGTGTTTGCTTGAGTGCATTCGCGCGCTCTCGCTTTCTCCACTTTACAATTTTTTTGTTATTATTTATCTATTCCTGAGAGTTTATCTTATTTTTTATTTGTTTATTTAAATGAAGTCGACCAGTTGCCTGCCCTTCCTTCCATTATCCGTCACCGAGAGAAACTGAACAAAGTTCTGAAGTCGACCTTGTAAAGATAAGGATTCAGGTCTGTCTGCTGTTTACCTTTGCTCCTGTGCGCACTGCCCTTCTCTCCACATTTATGTGTTTGTTTGTTTGTCTATCTAATCTTTCGGGTTTTTATTTCTAATGAGGTCGACCAGTTGTCTATTTATTATTTTTTTTACTACGCATCAAGCTGCCCTGCTTGTCTTTGCTCCTGTGTGCTCGCGCACTCTCGCCTTTTCCACTTATTTTTATTTTTGATTTATTTTGATTTATTTTGTCAATTTTAAAAAAAATACGCATCGTGCTTTGCTGTTTGTGTTTGCTTGAGTGCATTCGCGCGCTCTCGCTTTCTCCACTTTACAATTTTTTTGTTATTATTTATCTATTCCTGAGAATTTATCTTATTTTTTATTTTGTTTATTTAAAGAAGTCGACCAGTTGCCTGCCCTTCCTTCCATTATCCGTCACCGAGACAAACTCAACAAAGTTCTGAGATCGACCTTGTAAAGATAAGGATTCAGGTCTGTCTGATGTTTTACCTTTGCTCCTGCGCGCACTGCCCTTCTCTCCACATTTATGTGTTTGTTTGTTTGTCTATCTAATCTTTTGGGTTTTTATTTCTAATGAGGTCGACCAGTTGTCTATTTATTATTTTTTTACTACGCATCAAGCTGCGCTGCTTGTCTTTGCTCCTGTGTGCTCGCGCACTCTCGCCTTTTCCACTTATTTTTATTTTTGATTTATTTTGTCTATTTTAAAAAAAAATACGCATCGTGCTGTGCTGTTTGTGTTTGCTTGAGTGCATTCCCGCGCTCTCGCTTTCTCCACTTTACAATTTTTTGTTATATTTATCTATTCCTGAGAGTTTATCTTATTTTTTATTTGTTTATTTAAATGAAGTCGACCAGTTGCCTGCCCTTCCGTCCATTATCCGTCACCGAGACAAACTGAACAAAATTCTGAGGTCGTCCTTGTAAAGATAAGGATTCAGGTCTGTCTGCTGTTTACCTTTGCTCCTGCGCGCACTGCCCTTCTCTCCACATTCATGTGTTTGTTTGTTTGTCTATCTAATCTTTTGGGTTTTTATTTCTAATGAGGTCGACCAGTTGTCTATTTATTATTTTTTTTACTACGCATCAAGCTGCGCTGCTTGTCTTTGCTCCTGTGTGCTCCCGCACTCTCGCCTTTTCACTTATTTTTATTTTTGATTTATTTTGTTAATTTTAAAAAAAAAATACGCATCGTGCTGTGCTGTTTGTGTTTGCTTGAGTGCATTACCGCGCGTTCGCTTTCTCCACTTTACAATATTTTTGTTATTATTTATCTATTCCTGAGAGTTTATCTTATTTTTTATTTGTTTATTTAAATGAAGTCGACCAGTTGCCTGCCCTTCCTTCCATTATCCGTCACCGAGACAAACTGAACAAAGTTCTGAGGTCGACCTTGTAAAGATAAGGATTCAGGTCTGTCTGCTGTTTACCTTTGCTCCTGCGCGCACTGCCCTTCTCTCCACATTTATGTCTTTGTTTGTTTGTCTATCTAATCTTTTGGGTTTTTATTTCTAATGAGGTCGACCAGTTGTCTATTTATTATTTTTTTTACTACGCATCAAGCTGCGCTGCTTGTCTTTGCTCCTGTGTGCTCGCGCACTCTCGCCTTTTCCACTAATTTTTATTTTTGATTTAATTTTGATTTATTTTGTCAATTTTAAAAAAAATACGCATCGTGCTGTGCTGTTTGTGTTTGCTTGAGTGCATTCGCGCGCTCTCGCTTTCTCCACTTTACAATTTTTTTTTTATTATTTATCTATTCCTGAGAGTTTATCTTATTTTTTATTTGTTTATTTAAATGAAGTCGACCAGTTGCCTGCCCTTCCTTCCATTATCCGTCACCGAGACAAACTGAACAAAGTTCTGAGGTCGACCTTGTAAAGATAAGGATTCAGGTCTGTCTGCTGTTTACCTTTGCTCCTGCGCGCACTTGCCCTTCTCTCCACATTTATGTTTTTGTTTGTTTGTCTATCTAATCTTTTGGGTTTTTATTTCTAATGAGGTCGACCAATTGTCTATTTATTATTTTTTTTACTACGCATCAAGCTGCGCTGCTTGTCTTTGCTCCTGTGTGCTCGCGCACTCTCGCTTTTTCCACTTATTTTTATTTTTGATTTATTTTGTAAATTAAAAAAAAAATACTCATCGTGCTGTGCTGCTTGTGTTTGCTTGAGTGCATTCGCGCGCTCTCGCTTTCTCCACTTTACAATTTTTTTGTTATTATTTATCTATTCCTGAGAGTTTATCTTATTTTTTATTTGTTTATTTAAATGAAGTCGACCAGTTGCCTGCCCTTCCTTCCATTATCCGTCACCGAGAGAAACTGAACAAAGTTCTGAAGTCGACTTGTAAAGATAAGGATTCAGGTCTGTCTGCTGTTTACATTTGCTCCTGTGCGCACTGCCCTTCTCTCCACATTTATGTGTTTGTTTGTTTTGTCTATCTAATCTTTTGGGTTTTTATTTCTAATGAGGTCGACCAGTTGTCTATTTATTATTTTTTTTACTACGCATCAAGCTGCCCTGCTTGTCTTTGCTCCTGTGTGCTCGCGCACTCTCGCCTTTTCCACTTATTTTTATTTTTGATTTATTTTTGATTTATTTTGTCAATTTTAAAAAAAATACGCATCGTGCTATGCTGTTTGTGTTTGCTTGAGTGCATTCGCGCGCTCTCGCTTTCTCCACTTTACAATTTTTTTGTTATTATTTATCTATTCCTGAGAATTTATCTTATTTTTTATTTGTTTATTTAAAGAAGTCGACCAGTTGCCTGCCCTTCCTTCCATTATCCGTCACCGAGACAAACTCAACAAAGTTCTGAGGTCGACCCTTGTAAAGATAAGGATTCAGGTCTGTCTGATGTTTACCTTTGCTCCTGCGCGCACTGCCCTTCTCTCCACATTTATGTGTTTGTTTGTTTGTCTATCTAATCTTTTGGGTTTTTATTTCTAATGAGGTCGACCAGTTGTCTATTTATTATTTTTTTACTACGCATCAAGCTGCGCTGCTTGTCTTTGCTCCTGTGTGCTCGCGCACTCTCGCCTTTTCCACTTATTTTTATTTTTGATTTATTTTGTCTATTTAAAAAAAATACGCATCGTGCTGTGCTGTTTGTGTTTGCTTGAGTGCATTCCCGCGCTCTCGCTTTCTCCACTTTACTATTTTTTGTTATTATTTATCTATTCCTGAGAGTTTATCTTATTTTTTATTTGTTTATTTAAATGAAGTCGACCAGTTGCCTGCCCTTCCTTCCATTATCCGTCACCGAGACAAACTGAACAAATTCTGAGGTCGTCCTTGTAAAGATAAGGATTCAGGTCTGTCTGCTGTTTACCTTTGCTCCTTCGCGCACTGCCCTTCTCTCCACATTCATGTGTTTGTTTGTTTGTCTATCTAATCTTTTGGGTTTTTATTTCTAATGAGGTCGACCAGTTGTCTATTTATTATTTTTTTTACTACGCATCAAGCTGCGCTGCTTGTCTTTGCTCCTGTGTGCTCGCGCACTCTCGCCTTTTCCACTAATTTTTATTTTTGATTTATTTTTGATTTATTTTGTCAATTTTAAAAAAAAATACGCATCGTGCTGTGCTGTTTGTGTTTGCTTGAGTGCATTCGCGCGCTCTCGCTTTCTCCACTTTACAATTTTTTTTATTATTTATCTATTCCTGAGAGTTTATCTTATTTTTTATTTGTTTATTTAAATGAAGTCGACCAGTTGCCTGCCCTTCCTTCCATTATCCGTCACCGAGACAAACTAAACAAAGTTCTGAGGTCGACCTTGTAAAGATAAGGATTCAGGTCTGTCTGCTGTTTACCTTTGCTCCTGCGCGCACTGCCCTTCTCTCCACATTTAGTTTTTGTTTGTTTGTCTATCTAATCTTTTGGGTTTTTATTTCTAATGAGGTCGACCAGTTGTTCTATTTATTATTTTTTTTACTACGCATCAAGCTGCGCTGCTTGTCTTTGCTCCTGTGTGCTCGCGCACTCTCGCTTTTTCCACTTATTTTTATTTTTGATTTATTTTGTCAATTTAAAAAAAATACTCATCGTGCTGTGCTGTTTGTGTTTGCTTTAGTGCATTCGCGCGCTCTCGCTTTCTCCACTTTACAATTTTTTTGTTATTATTTATCTATTCCTGAGAGTTTATCTTATTTTTTATTTGTTTATTTAAATGAAGTCGACCAGTTGCCTGCCCTTCCTTCCATTATCCGTCACCGAGAGAAACTGAACAAAGTTCTGAAGTCGACCTTGTAAAGATAAGGATTCAGGTCTGTCTGCTGTTTACCTTTGCTCCTGTGCGCACTGCCCTTCTCTCCACATTTATGTGTTTGTTTGTTTGTCTATCTAATCTTTCGGGTTTTTATTTCTAATGAGGTCGACCAGTTGTCTATTTATTATTTTTTTTACTACGCATCAAGCTGCGCTGCTTGTCTTTGCTCCTGTGTGCTCCCGCACTCTCGCCTTTTCCACTTATTTTTATTTTTGATTTATTTTTGATTTATTTTGTCAATTTAAAAAAAAATACGCATCGTGCTGTGCTGTTTGTGTTTGCTTGAGTGCATTCGCGCGCTCTCGCTTTCTCCACTTTACAATTTTTTTGTTATTATTTATCTATTCCCGAGAGTTTATCTTATTTTTTATTTGTTTATTTAAATGAAGTCGACCAGTTGCCTGCCCTTCCTTCCATTATCCGTCACCGAGACAAACTGAACAAAGTTCTGAGGTCGACCTTGTAAAGATAAGGATTCAGGTCTGTTTGCTGTTTACCTTTGCTCCTGCGCGCACTGCCCTTCTCTCCACATTTATGTGTTTGTTTGTTTGTCTATCTAATCTTTTGGGTTTTTATTTCTAATGAGGTCGACCAGGTGTCTATTTATTATTTTTTTTTACTACGCATCAAGCTGCGCTGCTTGTCTTTGCTCCTGTGTGCTCGCGCACTCTCGCCTTTTCCACTTATTTTTATTTTTGATTTATTTTGATTTATTTTGTCAATTTTAAAAAAAAACGCATCGTGCTGTGCTGTTTGTGTTTGCTTGAGTGCATTTGCGAGCTCTCGCTTTCTCTACTTTACAATTATTTTGTTATTATTTAACTATTCCTGAGAGTTTATCTTATTTTTTATTTGTTTATTTAAATCAAGTCGACCAGTTGCCTGCCCTTCCTTCCATTATCCGTCACCGAGACAAACTGAACAAAGTTCTGAGGTCGACCTTGTAAAGATAAGGATTCAGGTCTGTCTGCTGTTTACCTTTGCTCCTGCGCGCACTGCCCTTCTCTCCACATTTATGTGTTTGTTTGTTTGTCTATCTAATCTTTTGGGATTTGATTTCTAATGAGATCGACCAGTTGTCTATTTATTATTTTTTTTTACCACGCATCAAGCTGCGCTGCTTGTCCTTGCTACTGTGTGCTCGCGCACTCTCGCCTTTTCCACTTATTTTTATTTTTGATTATTTTGTCAATTTAAAAAAAAAATACGCATCGTGCTGTGCTGTTTGTGTTTGCTTGAGTGCATTACCGCGCTTTCGCTTTCTCCTCTTTACAATTTTTTTGTTATTATTTATCTATTCCTGAGAGTTTATCTTATTTTTTATTTGTTTATTAAATGAAGTCGACCAGTTGCCTGCCCTTCCTTCCATTATCCGTCACCGAGACAAACTGAACAAAGTTCTGAGGTCGACCTTGTAAAGATAAGGATTCAGGTCTGTCTGCTGTTTACCTTTGCTCCTGCGCGCACTGCCCTTCTCTCCACATTTATGTGTTTGTTTGTTTGTCTATCTAATCTTTTGGGTTTTTATTTCTAATGAGGTCGACCAGTTGTCTATTTATTATTTTTTTTACTACGCATCAAGCTGCGCTGCTTGTCTTTGCTCCTGTGTGCTCGCGCACTCTTGCCTTTTCCACTTATTTTTATTTTTGATTTATTTTTGATTTATTTTGTCAATTTAAAAAAAAATACGCATCGTGCTGTGCTGTTTGTGTTTGCTTGAGTGCATTCGCGCGCTCTCGCTTTCTGCACTTTACAATTTTTTTGTTATTATTTATCTATTCCTGAGAGTTTATCTTATTTTTTATTTGTTTATTTAAATGAAGTCGACCAGTTGCCTGCCCTTCCTTCCATTGTCCGTCACCCAGACAAACTGAACAAAGTTCTGAGGTCGACCTTGTAAAGATAAGGATTCAGGTCTGTCTGCTGCTTACCTTTGCTCCTGCGCGCACTGCCCATCTCTCCACATTTATGTGTTTGTTTGTTTGTCTATCTAATCTTTTGGGTTTTTATTTCTAATGAGGTCGACCAGTTGTCTATTTATTATTTTTTTACTACGCATCAAGCTGTGCTGCTTGTCTTTGCTCCTGTGTGCTCGCGCACTCTCGCCTTTTCCACTTATTTTTATATTTGATTTTTTTGTCAATTTTAAAAAAAATACGCATCGTGCTGTGCTGTTTGTGTTTGATTGAGTGCATTCGCGCGCTCTCGCTTTCTCCACTTTACAATTTTTTTGTTATTATTTATCTATTCCTGAGAGTTTATCTTATTTTTTATTTGTTTATTTAAATGAAGTCGACCAGTTGCCTGCCCTTCCTTCCATTATCCGTCACCGAGACAAACTGAAGAAAGTTCTGAGGTCGACCTTGTAAAGATAAGGATTCAGGTCTGTCTGCTGTTTACCTTTGCTCCTGCGCGCACTGCCCTTCTCTCCACATTTATGTGTTTGTTTGTTTGTCTATCTAATCTTTTGGGTTTTTATTTCTAATGAGGTCGACCAGTTGTCTATTTATTATTTTTTTTTACTACGCATCAAGCTGCGCTGCTTGTCTTTGTTCCTGTGTGCTCGCGCACTCTCGCCTTTTCCACTTATTTTTATTTTTGATTTATTTTTGATTTATTTTGTCAATTTAAAAAAAATACGCATCGTGCTGTGCTGTTTGTTTGCTTGAGTGCATTCGCGCGCTCTCGCTTTCTCTCTTTACAATTTTTTCGTTATTATGTATCTATTCCTGAAAGTTTATCTTATTTTTTTATTTGTTTATTTAAATGAGGTCGACCAGTTGCCTGCCCTTCCTTCCATAATCCGTCACCGAGACAAACTGAACAAAGTTCTGAGGTCGACCTTGTAAAGATAAGGATTCAGGTCTGTCTGCTGTTTACCTTTGCTCCTGCGCGCAGTGCCCTTCTCTCCACATTTTTGTGTTTGTTTGTTTGTCTATCTAATCTTTTGGGTTTTTATTTCTAATGAGGTCGACCAGTTGTCTATTTATTATTTTTTTACTACGCATCAAGCTGCGCTGCTTGTCTTTGCTCCTGTGTGCTCGCGCACTCTCGCCTTTTCCACTTATTTTTATTTTTGATTTATTTTGTCAATTTAAAAAAAATACGCATCGTGCTGTGCTGTTTGTGTTTGCTTGAGTGCATTCGCGCGCTCTCGCTTTCTGCACTTTACAATTTTTTTGTTATTATTTATCTATTCCTGAGAGTTTATCTTATTTTTTTGTTTATTTAAATGAAGTCGACCAGTTGCCTGCCCTTCCTTCCATTATCCGTCACCGAGACAAACTGAACAAAGTTCTGAGGTCGACCTTGTAAAGATAAGGATTCAGGTCTGTCTGCTGTTTACCTTTGCTCCTGCGGGCACTGCCCTTCTCTCCACATTTATGTGTTTGTTTGTTTGTCTATCTAATCTTTTGGGTTTTTATTTCTAATGAGGTCGACCAGTTGTCTATTTATTATTTTTTTTACTACGCATCAAGCTGCGCTGCTTGTCTTTGCTCCTGTGTGCTCGCGCACTCTCGCCTTTTCCACTTATTTTTATTTTTGATTTATTTTGTCAATTTTAAAAAAAAATACGCATCGTGCTGTGCTATTGTGTTTGCTTGAGTGCATTCGCGAGCTCTCGCTTTCTCCACTTTACAATTTTTTTGTTATTATTTATCTATTCCTGAGAGTTTATCTTATTTTTTATTTGTTTATTTAAATGAAGTCGACCAGTTGCCTGACCTTCCTTCCATTATCCGTCACCGAGACAAACTGAACAAAGTTCTGAGGTCGACCTTGTAAAGATAAGGGATTCAGGTCTGTCTGCTGTTTACCTTTGCTCCTGCGCACACAGCCCTTCTCTCCATATTTATGTGTTTGTTAGTTTGTCTATCTAATCTTTTGGGTTTTTTATTTCTAATGAGGTCGACCAGTTGTCTATTTATTATTTTTTTTACTACGCATCAAGCTGCGCTGCTTGTCTTTGCTCCTGTGTGCTCGCGCACTCTCGCCTTTTCCACTTATTTTTATTTTGATTTATTTTTGATTTATTTTGTCAATTTAAAAAAAATACGCATCGTGCTGTGCTGTTTGTGTTTGCTTGAGTGCATTCGCGCGCTCTCGCTTTCTCCACTTTGCAATTTTTTGTTATTATTTATCTATTCCTGAGAGTTTATCTTATTTTTTATTTGTTTATTTAAATGAAGTCGACCAGTTGCCTGCCCTTCCTTCCATTATCCGTCACCGAGACAAACTGAACAAAGTTCTGAGGTCAACCTTGTAAAGATAAGGATTCAGTGTCTGCTGTTTACCTTTGCTCCTGCGCGCACTGCCCTTCTCTCCACATTTATGTGTTTGTTTGTTTGTCTATCTAATCTTTTGGGTTTTTATTTCTAATGAGGTCGACCAGTTGTCTATTTATTATTTTTTTTTTTTACTACGCATCAAGCTGCGCTGCTTGTCTTTGCTCCTGTGTGCTCGCGCACTCTCGCCTTTTCCACTTATTTTTATTTTTGATTTATTTTGTCAATTTTAAAAAAAAATACGCATCGTGCTGTGCTGTTTGTGTTTTGCTTGAGTGCATTCGCGCGCTCTCGCTTTCTCCACTTTACAATTTTTTTCTTATTATTTATCTATTCCTGAGAGTTTATCTTATTTTTTATTTGTTTATTTAAATGAAGTCGACCAGTTGCCTGCACTTCCTTCCATTATCCGTCACCGAGACAAACTGAACAAAGTTCTGAGGTCGACCTTGTAAAGATAAGGATTCAGTTCTGTCTGCTGTTTACCTTTGCTCCTGCGCGCACTGCGCTTCTCTCCACATTTTTGTGTTTGTTTGTTTGTCTATCTAATCTTTTGGGTTTTTATTTCTAATGAGGTCGATCAGTTGTCTATTTATTATTTTTTTTTACTACGCATCAAGCTGCGCTGCTTGTCTTTGCTCCTGTGTGCTCGCGCACTCTCGCCTTTTCCACTTATTTTTATTTTTGATTTATTTTTGATTTATTTTGTCAATTTTAAAATTAAATACGCATCGAGCTGTGCTGTTTGTGTTTGCTTGAGTGCATTCGCGCACTCTCGCTTTCTCCACTTTACAATTTTTTTGTTATTATTTATCTATTCCTGAGAGTTTATCATTTTTTTAATTGTTTATTTAAATGAAGTCGACCAGTTGCCTGCACTTCCTTCCATTATCCGTCACCGAGACAAACTGAACAAAGTTCTGAGGTCGACCTTGTAAAGATAAGGATTCAGGTCTGTCTGCTGTTTACCTTTGCTCCTGCGCGCACTGCCCTTCTCTCCACATTTATGTGTTTGTTTGTTTGTCTATCTATTCTTTGGGTTTTTATTTCTAATGAGGTCGACCCGTTGTCTATTTATTATTTTTTTTACTACGCATCAAGCTGCGCTGCTTGTCTTTGCTCTCTGTGTGCTCGCGCACTCTCGCCTTTTCCACTTATTTTTATTTTTGATTTATTTTTGATTTATTTTGTCAATTTAAAAAAAAATACGCATCGTGCTGTGCTGTTTGTGTTTGCTTGAGTGCATTCGCGCGCTCTCGCTTTCTCCACTTTACAATTTTTTTTGTTATTATTTATCTATATCCGAGAGTTTATCTTATTTTTTATTTGTTTATTTAAATGAAGTCGACCAGTTGCCTGCCCTTCCTTCCATTATCCGTCACCGAGACAAAACTGAACAAAGTTCTGAGGTCGACCTTGTAAAGATAAGGATTCAGGTCTGTTTGCTGTTTACCTTTGCTCCTGCGCGCACTGCCCTTCTCTCCACATTTATGTGTTTGTTTGTTTGTCTATCTAATCTTTTGGGTTTTTATTTCTAATGAGGTCGACCAGGTGTCTATTTATTATTTTTTTTACTACGCATCAAGCTGCGCTGCTTGTCTTTGCTCCTGTGTGCTCGCGCACTCTCGCCTTTTCCACTTATTTTTATTTTTGATTTATTTTTGATTTATTTTGTCAATTTTAAAAAAAAACGCATCGTGCTGTGCTGTTTGTGTTTGCTTGAGTGCATTTGCGAGCTCTCGCTTTCTCTACTTTACAATTATTTTGTTATTATTTAACTATTCCTGAGAGTTTATCTTATTTTTTATTTGTTTATTTAAATCAAGTCGACCAGTTGCCTGCCCTTCCTTCCATTATCCGTCACCGAGAGAAACTGAACAAAGTTCTGAGGTCGACCTTGTAAATATAAGGATTCAGGTCTGTCTGCTGTTTACCTTTGCTCCTGCGCGCACTGCCCTTCTCTCCACATTTATGTGTTTGTTTGTTTCTCTATCTAATCTTTTGGGTTTTTATTTCTAATGAGGTCGACCAGTTGTCTATTTATTATTTTTTTTACTACGCATCAAGCTGCGCTGCTTGTCTTTGCTCCTGTGTGCTCGCGCACTCTCGCCTTTTCCACTAATTTTTATTTTTGATTTATTTTTGATTTATTTTGTCAATTTTAAAAAAATACGCATCGTGCTGTGCTGTTTGTGTTTGCTTGAGTGCATTCGCGCGCTCTCGCTTTTTCCACATTACAAATTTTTTGTTATTATTTATCTATTCCTGAGAATTTATGTTATTTTTTATTTGTTTATTTAAAGAAGTCGACCAGTTGCCTGCCCTTCCTTCCATTATCCGTCACCGAGACAGACTGAACAAAGTTCTGAGGTCGACCTTGTAAAGATAAGGATTCAGGTCTGTCTGATATTTACCTTTGCTCCTGCGCGCACTGCCCTTCTCTCCACATTTATGTGTTGTTTGTTCGTCTATCTAATCTTTTGGGTTTTTATTTCTAATGAGGTCGACCAGTTGTCTATTTATTATTTTTTTACTACGCATCAAGCTGTGCTGCTTGTCTTTGCTCCTGTGTGCTCGCGCACTCTCGCCTTTTCCACTTATTTTTATATTTGATTTTTTTGTCAATTTTAAAAAAATACGCATCGTGCTGTGCTGTTTGTGTTTGCTTGAGTGCATTCGCGCGCTCTCGCTTTCTCCACTTTACAATTTTTTTGTTATTATTTATCTATTCCTGAGAGTTTATCTTATTTTTTATTTGTTTATTTAAATGAAGTCGACCAGTTGCCTGCCCTTCCTTCCATTATCCGTCACGAGACAAACTGAAGAAAGTTCTGAGGTCGACCTTGTAAAGATAAGGATTCAGGTCTGTCTGCTGTTTACCTTTGCTCCTGCGCGCACTGCCCTTCTCTCCACATTTATGTGTTTGTTTGTTTGTCTATCTAATCTTTTGGGTTTTTTATTTCTAATGAGGTCGACCAGTTGTCTATTTATTATTTTTTTACTACGCATCAAGCTGCGCTGCTTGTCTTTGCTCCTGTGTGCTCGCGCACTCTCGCCTTTTCCACTTATTTTATTTTTGATTTATTTTTGATTTATTTTGTCAATTAAAAAAAAATACGCATCGTGCTGTGCTGTTTGTTTGCTTGAGTGCATTCGGCGCGCTCTCGCTTTCTCCTCTTTACAATTTTTTCGTTATTATGTATCTATTCCTGAAAGTTTATCTTATTTTTTATTTGTTTATTTAAATGAGGTCGACCAGTTGCCTGCCCTTCCTTCCATAATCCGTCACCGAGACAAACTGAACAAAGTTCTGAGGTCGACCTTGTAAAGATAAGGATTCAGGTCTGTCTGCTGTTTACCTTTGCTCCTGCGCGCAGTGCCCTTCTCTCCACATTTATGTGTTTGTTTGTTTGTCTATCTAATCTTTTGGGTTTTTATTTCTAATGAGGTCGACCAGTTGTCTATTTATTATTTTTTTTTACTACGCATCAAGCTGCGCTGCTTGTCTTTGCTCCTGTGTGCTCGCGCACTCTCGCCTTTTCCACTTATTTTTATTTTTGATTTATTTTGTCAATTTAAAAAAAATACGCATCGTGCTGTGCTGTTTGTGTTTGCTTGAGTGCATTCGCGCGCTCTCGCTTTCTGCACTTTACAATTTTTTTGTTATTATTTATCTATTCCTGGAGTTTATCTTATTTTTTGTTTATTTAAATGAAGTCGACCAGTTGCCTGCCCTTCCTTCCATTATCCGTCACCGAGACAAACTGAACAAAGTTCTGAGGTCGACCTTGTAAAGATAAGGATTCAGGTCTGTCTGCTGTTTACCTTTGCTCCTGCGGGCACTGCCCTTCTCTCCACATTTATGTGTTTGTTTGTTTGTCTATCTAATCTTTTGGGTTTTTATTTCTAATGAGGTCGACCAGTTGTCTATTTATTATTTTTTTTACTACGCATCAAGCTGCGCTGCTTGTCTTTGCTCCTGTGTGCTCGCGCACTCTCGCCTTTTCCACTTATTTTTATTTTTGATTTATTTTGTCAATTTTAAAAAAAAAACGCATCGTGCTGTGCTATTTGTGTTTGCTTGAGTGCATTCGCGAGCTCTCGCTTTCTCCACTTTACAATTTTTTTTGTTATTATTTATCTATTCCTGAGAGTTTATCTTATTTTTTATTTGTTTATTTAAATGAAGTCGACCAGTTGCCTGACCTTCCTTCCATTATCCGTCACCGAGACAAACTGAACAAAGTTCTGAGGTCGACCTTGTAAAGATAAGGATTCAGGTCTGTCTGCTGTTTACCTTTGCTCCTGCGCACACTGCCCTTCTCTCCATATTTATGTGTTTGTTAGTTTGTCTATCTAATCTTTTGGGTTTTTATTTCTAATGAGGTCGACCAGTTGTCTATTTATTATTTTTTTTACTACGCATCAAGCTGCGCTGCTTGTCTTTGCTCCTGTGTGCTCGCGCACTCTCGCCTTTTCCACTTATTTTTATTTTTGATTTATTTTTGATTTATTTTGTCAATTTAAAAAAAATACGCATCGTGCTGTGCTGTTGTGTTTGCTTGAGTGCATTCGCGCGCTCTCGCTTTCTCCACTTTGCAATTTTTTGTTATTATTTATCTATTCCTGAGAGTTTATCTTATTTTTTATTTGTTTATTTAAATGAAGTGGACCAGTTGCCTGCCCTTCCTTCCATTATCCGTCACTGAGACAAACTGAACAAAGTTCTGAGGTCGACCTTGTAAAGATAAGGATTCAGTGTCTGCTGTTTACCTTTGCTCCTGCGCGCACTGCCCTTCTCTCCACATTTATGTGTTTGTTTGTTTGTCTATCTAATCTTTTGGGTTTTTATTTCTAATGAGGTCGACCAGTTGTCTATTTATTATTTTTTTTACTACGCATCAAGCTGCGCTGCTTGTCTTTGCTCCTGTGTGCTCGCGCACTCTCGCCTTTTCCACTTATTTTTAGTTTTTGATTTATTTTGTCAATTTTAAAAAAAAATACGCATCGTGCTGTGCTGTTTGTGTTTGCTTGAGTGCATTCGCGCGCTCTCGCTTTCTCCACTTTACAATTTTTTTCTTATTATTTATCTATTCCTGAGAGTTTACCTTATTTTTTATTTGTTTATTTAAATGAAGTCGACCAGTTGCCTGCACTTCCTTCCATTATCCGTCACCGAGACAAACTGAACAAAGTTCTGAGGTCGACCTTGTAAAGATAAGGATTCAGTTCTGTCTGCTGTTTACCTTTGCTCCTGCGCGCACTGCGCTTCTCTCCACATTTTTGTGTTTGTTTGTTTGTCTATCTAATCTTTTGGGTTTTTATTTCTAATGAGGTCGACCAGTTGTCTATTTATTATTTTTTTTACTACGCATCAAGCTGCGCTGCTTGTCTTTGCTCCTGTGTGCTCGCGCACTCTCGCCTTTTCCACTTATTTTTATTTTTGATTTATTTTTGATTTATTTTGTCATTTTAAAAATAAAATACGCATCGAGCTGTGCTGTTTGTGTTTGCTTGAGTGCATTCGCGCACTCTCGCTTTCTCCACTTTACAATTTTTTTGTTATTATTTATCTATTCCTGAGAGTTTATCATTTTTTTAATTGTTTATTTAAATGAAGTCGACCAGTTGCCTGCACTTCCTTCCATTATCCGTCACCGAGACAAACTGAACAAAGTTCTGAGGTCGACCTTGTAAAGATAAGGATTCAGGTCTGTCTGCTGTTTACCTTTGCTCCTGCGCGCACTGCCCTTCTCTCCACATTTATGTGTTTGTTTGTTTGTCTATCTATTCTTTTGGGTTTTTATTTCTAATGAGGTCGACCCGTTGTCTATTTATTATTTTTTTTACTACGCATCAAGCTGCGCTGCTTGTCTTTGCTCCTGTGTGCTCGCGCACTCTCGCCTTTTCCACTTATTTTTATTTTTTATTTATTTTTGATTTATTTTGTCAATTAAAAAAAAATACGCATCTTGCTGTGCTGTTTGTGTTTGCTTGAGTGCATTAGCGCGCTCTCGCTTTCTCCTCTTTACAATTTTTTCGTTATTATTTATCTATTCCTGAGAGTTTATCTTATTTTTTGTTTATTTAAATGAAGTCGACCAGTTGCCTGCCCTTCCTTCCATTATCCGTCACCGAGACAAACTGAACAAAGTTCTGAGGTCGACCTTGTAAAGATAAGGATTCAGTGTCTGCTCTTTACCTTTGCTCCTGCGCGCACTGCCCTTCTCTCCACATTTATGTGTTTGTTTGTTTGTCTATCTAATCTTTTGGGTTTTATTTCTAATGAGGTCGACCAGTTGTCTATTTATTATTTTTTTTACTACGCATCAAGCTGCGCTGCTTGTCTTTGCTCCTGTGTGCTCGCGCACTCTCGCCTTTTCCACTTATTTTTATTTTTGATTTATTTTTGATTTATTTTGTCAATTTAAAAAAAATACGCATCGTGCTGTGCTGTTTGTGTTTGCTTGAGTGCATTAGCGCGCTCTCGCTTTCTCCTCTTTACAATTTTTTCGTTATTATTTATCTATTCCTGAGAGTTTATCTTATTTTTAATTTTTTATTTAAATGAAGTCGACCAGTTGCCTGCCCTTCCTTCCATAATCCGTCACCGAGACAAACTGAACAAAGTTCTGAGGTCGACCTTGTAAAGATAAGGATTCAGGTCTGTCTGCTGTTTACCTTTGCTCCTGCGCGCACTGACCTTCTCTCCACATTTATGTGTTTGTTTGTTTGTCTATCTAATCTTTTGGGTTTTTATTTCTAATGAGGTCGACCAGTTGTCTATTTATTATTTTTTTTACTACGCATCAAGCTGCGCTGCTTGTCTTTGCTCCTGTGTGCTCGCGCACTCTCGCCTTTTCCACTTATTTTTATTTTTGATTTATTTTTGATTTATTTTGTCAATTTAAAAAAAAATACGCAACGTGCTGTGCTGTTTGTGTTTGCTTGAGTGCATCGCGCGCTCTCGCTTTCTCCACTTTACAATTTCTTTGTTATTATTTATCTATTCCTGAGAGTTTATCTTATTTTTTGTTTATTTAAATGAAGTCGACCAGTTGCCTGCCCTTCCTTCCATTATCCGTCATCGAACACACTGAACAAAGTTCTGAGGTCGACCTTGTAAAATAAGGATTGAGGTCTGTCTGCTGTTTACCTTTGCTCCTGCGCGCACTGCCCTTCTCTCCACATTTATGTGTTTGTTTGTTTGTCTATCTAATATTTTGGGTTTTTATTTCTAATGAGGTCGACCAGTTGTCTATTTATTATTTTTTTTTACTACGCATCAAGCTGCGATGCTTGTCTTTGCTCCTGTGTGCTCGCGCACTCTCGCCTTTTCCACTTATTTTTATTTTTGATTTATTTTGTCAATTTAAAAAAAAAATACGCATCGTGCCGTGCTGTTTGTGTTTGCTTGAGTGCATTCGCGCGCTCTCGCTTTCTCCACTTTACAATTTTTTTCTTATTATTTATCTATTCCTGAGAGTTTATCTTATTTTTTATTTGTTTATTTAAATGAATTCGACCAGTTGCCCGACCTTCCTTCCATTATCCGTCACCGAGACAAACTGAACAAGTTCTGAGGTCGACCTTGTAAAGATAAGGATTCAGGTCTGTCTGCTGTTTACCTTTGCTCCTGCGCGCACTGCCCTTCTCTCCACATTTATGTGTTTGTTTGTTTGTCTATCTATTCTTTTGGGTTTTTATTTCTAATGAGGTCGACCAGTTGTCTATTTATTATTTTTTTTACTATGCATCAAGCTGCGCTGCTTGTCTTTGCTCCTGTGTGCTCGCGCACTCTCGCCTTTTCCACTTATTTTAATTTTTGATTTATTTATGATTTATTTTGTCAATTTAAAAAAATACGCATCGTGCTGTGCTGTTTGTGTTTGCTTGAGTGCATTCGCGCGCTCTCGCTTTCTCCACTTTACAATTTTTTTGTTATTATTTATCATTCCTGAGAGTTTATCTTATTTTTTATTTGTTTATTTAAATGAAGTCGACCAGTTGCCTGCCCTTCCTTCCATTATCGGTCACCGAGACAAACTGAACAAGTTCTGAGGTCGACCTTGTAAAGATAAGCATTCAGGTCTGTCTTCTGTTTACCTTTGCTCCTGCGCGCACTGCCCTTCTCTCCACATTTATGTGTTTGTTTGTTTGTCTATCTAATCTTTTGGGTTTTTATTTCTAATGAGGTCGACCAGTTGTCTATTTATTATTTTTTTTACTACGCATCAAGCTGCGCTGCTTGTCTTTGCTCCTGTGTGCTCGCGCACTCTCGCCTTTTCCACTTATTATTATTTTTGATTTATTTTTGATTTATTTTGTCAATTTAAAAAAAATACGCATCGTGCTGTGCTGTTTGTGTTTGCTTGAGTGCATTCGCGCGCTCTCGCTTTCTGCACTTTACAATTTTTTTGTTATTATTTATCTATTCCTGAGAGTTTATCTTATTTTTTATTTGTTTATTTAAATGAATTCGACCAGTTGCCTGCCCTTCCTTCCATTATCCGTCACCGAGACCAACTGAACAAAGTTCTGAGGTCGACCTTGTAAAGATAAGGATTCAGGTCTGTCTGCTCTTTACCTTTGCTCCTGCGCGCACTGCCCTTCTCTCCACATTTATGTGTTTGTTTGTTTGTCTATCTAATCTTTTGGGTTTTTATTTCTAATGAGGTCGACCAGTTGTCTATTTATTATTATTTTTACTACACATCAAGCTGCGCTGCTTGTCTTTGCTCCTGTGTGCTCGTGCACTCTCGCCTTTTCAACTTATTTTTATTTTTGAATTATTTTTCATTAATTTTGTCAATTTAAAAAAAAAATACGCATCGTGCTGTGCTGTTATGTTTTTGCTTGAGTGCATTCGCGCGCTCTCGCTTTCTCCACTTTACAATTTTTTTGTTATTATTTATCTATTCCTGAGAGTTTATCTTATTTTTATTTGTTTATTTAAATGAAGTCGACCAGTTGCCTGCCCTTCCTTCCATTATCCGTCACCGAGACAAACTGAACAAAGTTCTGAGGTCGACCTTGTAAAGATAAGGATTCAGGTCTGTCTGCTGTTTACCTTTGCTCCTGCGCGCACTGCCCTTCTCTCCACATTTATGTGTTTGTTTGTTTGTCTATCTAATCTTTTGGGTTTTTATTTCTAATGAGGTCGACCAGTTGTCTATTTATTATTTTTTTTACTACGCATCAAGCTGCGCTGCTTGTCTTTGCTCCTGTGTGCTCGCGCACTCTCGCCTTTTCCACTTATTTTTATTTTTGATTTATTTTTGATTTATTTGTCAATTTAAAAAAAATACGCATCGTGCTGTGCTGTTTGTGTTTGCTTGAGTGCATTCGCGCGCTCTCGCTTTCTCCACTTTACAATTTTTTTGTTATTATTTATCTATTCCTGAGAGTTTATCTTATTTTTTGTTTATTTAAATGAAGTCGACCAGTTGCCTGCCCTTCCTTCCATTATCCGTCACCGAGACAAAGTGAACAAAGTTCTGAGGTCGACCTAGTAAAGATAAGGATTCAGGTCTGTCTGCTGTTTACCTTTGCTCTGCGCGCACTGCCCTTCTCTCCATATTTATGTGTTTGTTTGTTTGTCTATCTAATCTTTTGGGTTTTTATTTCTAATGAGGTCGACCAGTTGTCTATTTATTATTTTTTTTACTAGGCATCAAGCTGCGCTGCTTGTCTTTGCTCCTGTGTGCTCGCGCACTCTCGCCTTTTCCACTTATTTTTATTTTTGATTTATTTTGTCAATTTTAAAAAAAATACGCATCGTGCTGTGCTGTTTGTGTTTGCTTGAGTGCATTCGCGCGCTCTCGCTTTCTCCACTTTACAATTTTTTTCTTATTATTTATCTATTCCTGAGAGTTTATCTTATATTTTATTTGTTTATTTAAATGAAGTCGACCAGTTGGCTGCACTTCCTTCCATTATCCGTCACCGAGAAAAACTGAACAAAGTTCTGAGGTCGACCTTGTAAAGATAAGGATTCAGGTCTGTCTGCTGTTTACCTTTGCTCCTGCGCGCACTGCCCTTCTCTCCACATTTTTGTGTTTGTTTGTTTGTCTATCTAATCTTTTGGGTTTTTATTTCTAATGAGGTCGACCAGTTGTCTATTTATTATTTTTTTTACTACGCATCAAGCTGCGCTGCTTGTCTTTGCTCCTGTGTGCTCGCGCACTCTCGCCTTTTCCACTTGTTTTTATTTTTGATTTATTTTTGATTTATTTTGTCAATTTTAAAAAAAATACGCTTCGTGCTGTGCTGTTTGTGTTTGCTTGAGTGCATTCGCGCGCTCTCGCTTTCTCCACTTTACAATTTTTTTGTTATTATTTATCTATTCCTGAGAGTTTATCTTATTTTTGGTTTATTTAAATGAAGTCGACCATTTGCCTGCCCTTCCTTCCATTATCCGTCACCGAATAAACTGAACAAAGTTCTGAGGTCGACCTTGTAAAATAAGGATTCAGGTCTGTCTGCTGTTTACCTTTGCTCCTGCGCGCACTGCCCTTCTCTCCACATTTATGTGTTTGTTTGTTTGTCTATCTAATCTTTTGGGTTTTTATTTCTAATGAGGTCGACCAGTTGTCTATTTATTATTTTTTTTACTACGCATCAAGCTGCGCTGCTTGTCTTTGCTCCTGTGTGCTCGCGCACTCTCGCCTTTTCCACTTATTTTTATTTTTGATTTATTTTTGATTTATTTTGTCAATTTAAAAAAAAATACGCATCGTGCTCTGCTGTTTGTGTTTGCTTGAGTGCATTGGCGCGCTCTCGCTTTCTGCACTTTACAATTTTTTGGTTATATTTTTCTATTCCTGAGAGTTTATCTTATTTTTTATTTGTTTATTTAAATGAAGTCGACCAGTTGCCTGCCCTTCCTTCCATTATCCGTCACCGAGACCAACTGAACAAAGTTCTGAAGTCGACCTTGTAAAGATAAGGATTCAGGTCTGTCTGCTGTTTACCTTTTCTCCTGCGCGCACTGCCCTTCTCTCCACATTTATGTGTTTGTTTGTTTGTCTATCTAATCTTTTGGGTTTTTATTTCTAATGAGGTCGACCAGTTGTCTGTTTATTATTTTTTTTACTACGCATCAAGCTGCGCTGCTTGTCTTTGCTCCTGTGTGCTCGCGCACTCTCGCCTTTTCCACTTATTTTTATTTTTGATTTATTTTTGATTTATTTTGTCAATTTTAAAAAAAATACGCAACGTGCTGTGCTGTTTGTGTTGCTTGAGTGCATTCGCGCGCTCTCGCTTTCTCCACTTTACAATTTCTTTGTTATTATTTATCTATTCCTGAGAGTTTATCTTATTTTTTATTTGTTTATTTAAATGAAGTCGACCAGTTGCCTGCCCTTCCTTCCATTATCCGTCACCGAGACAAACTGAACAAAATTCTGAGGTCGACCTTGTACATATAAGGATACAGGTCTGTCTGCTGTTTACCTTTGCTCCTGCGCACACTGCCCTTCTCTCCATATTTATGTGTTTGTTTGTTTGTCTATCTAATCTTTTGGGTTTTTATTTCTAATGAGGTCGACCAGTTGTCTATTTATTATTTTTTTTTACTACGCATCAAGCTGCGATGCTTGTCTTTGCTCCTGTGTGCTCGCGCACTCTCGCCTTTTCCACTTATTTTTATTTTTGATTTATTTTGTCAATTTAAAAAAAAAATACGCATCGTGCCGTGCTGTTTGTGTTTGCTTGAGTGCATTCGCGCGCTCTCGCTTTCTCCACTTTACAATTTTTTTCTTATTATTTATCTATTCCTGAGAGTTTATCTTATTTTTTATTTGTTTATTTAAATGAATTCGACCAGTTGCCCGACCTTCCTTCCATTATCCGTCACCGAGACAAACTGAACAAAGTTCTGAGGTCGACCTTGTAAAGATAAGGATTCAGGTCTGTCTGCTGTTTACCTTGCTCCTGCGCGCACTGCCCTTCTCTCCACATTTATGTGTTTGTTTGTTTGTCTATCTATTCTTTTGGGTTTTTATTTCTAATGAGGTCGACCAGTTGTCTATTTATTATTTTTTTTTACTATGCATCAAGCTGCGCTGCTTGTCTTTGCTCCTGTGTGCTCGCGCACTCTCGCCTTTTCCACTTATTTTAATTTTTGATTTATTTATGATTTATTTTGTCAATTTAAAAAAAATACGCATCGTGCTGTGCTGTTTGTGTTTGCTTGAGTGCATTCGCGCGCTCTCGCTTTCTCCACTTTACAATTTTTTTGTTATTATTTATCTATTCCTGAGAGTTTATCTTATTTTTTATTTGTTTATTTAAATGAAGTCGACCAGTTGCCTGCCCTTCCTTCCATTATCGGTCACCGAGACAAACTGAACAAAGTTCTGAGGTCGATCTTGTAAAGATAAGCATTCAGGTCTGTCTTCTGTTTACCTTTGCTCCTGCGCGCACTGCCCTTCTCTCCACATTTATGTGTTTGTTTGTTTGTCTATCTAATCTTTTGGGTTTTTATTTCTAATGAGGTCGACCAGTTGTCTATTTATTATTTTTTTTACTACGCATCAAGCTGCGCTGCTTGTCTTTGCTCCTGTGTGCTCGCGCACTCTCGCCTTTTCCACTTATTTTTATTTTTGATTTATTTTTGATTTATTTTGTCAATTTAAAAAAAATACGCATCGTGCTGTGCTGTTTGTGATTGCTTGAGTGCATTCGCGCGCTCTCGCTTTCTGCACTTTACAATTTTTTTGTTATTATTTATCTATTCCTGAGAGTTTATCTTATTTTTTATTTGTTTATTTAAATGAATTCGACCAGTTGCCTGCCCTTCCTTCCATTATCCGTCACCGAGACCAACTGAACAAAGTTCTGAGGTCGACCTTGTAAAGATAAGGATTCAGGTCTGTCTGCTCTTTACCTTTGCTCCTGCGCGCACTGCCCTTCTCTCCACATTTATGTGTTTGTTTGTTTGTCTATCTAATCTTTGGGTTTTTTATTTCTAATGAGGTCGACCAGTTGTCTATTTATTATTTTTTTTACTACACATCAAGCTGCGCTGCTTGTCTTTGCTCCTGTGTGCTCGTGCACTCTCGCCTTTTCAACTTATTTTTATTTTTGAATTATTTTTGATTAATTTTGTCATTTAAAAAAAAAATACGCATCGTGCTGTGCTGTTTGTTTTGGCTTGAGTGCATTCGCGCGCTCTCGCTTTCTCCACTTTACAATTTTTTTTGTTATTATTTATCTATTCCTGGGAGTTTATCTTATTTTTTATTTGTTTATTTAAATGAAGTCGACCAGTTGCCTGCCCTTCCTTCCATTTTCCGTCACCGAGACAAACTGAACAAAGTTCTGAGGTCGACCTTGTAAAGATAAGGATTCAGGTCTGTCTGCTGTTTACCTTTGCTCCTGCGCGCACTGCCCTTCTCTCCACATTTATGTGTTTGTTTGTTTGTCTATCTAATCTTTTGGGTTTTTATTTCTAATGAGGTCGACCAGTTGTCTATTTATTATTTTTTTTACTACGCATCAAGCTGCGCTGCTTGTCTTTGCTCCTGTGTGCTCGCGCACTCTCGCCTTTTCCACTTATATTTATTTTTGATTTATTTTGTCAATTTTAAAAAAAAATACGCCTCGTGCTGTGCTATTTGTGTTTGCTTGAGTGCATTCGCGCGCTCTCGCTTTCTCCACTTTACAATTTTTTTGTTATTATTATCTATTCCTGAGAGTTTATCTTATTTTTTATTTGTTTATTTAAATGAAGTCGACCAGTTGCCTGACCTTCCTTCCATTATCCGTCACCGAGACAAACTGAACAAAGTTCTGAGGACGACCTTGTAAAGATAAGGATTCAGGTCTGTTTGCTGTTTACCTTTGCTCCTGCGCGCACTGCCCTTCTCTCCACATTTATGTGTTTGTTTGTTTGTCTATCTAATCTTTTGGGTTTTTATTTCTAATGAGGTCGACCAGTTGTCTATTTATTATTTTTTTTTACTACGCATCAAGCTGCGCTGCTTGTCTTTGCTCCTGTGTGCTCGCGCACTCTCGCCTTTTCCACTTATTTTTTA
>NW_025958814.1:0-33115 GCF_023159225.1 Perognathus longimembris pacificus | reverse complement strand
CAGAAGAATCTGATTTGTGGTGAGGGGGAGAGAGATAAAAGCTCATTTAGGAACGACATGAACATGCTGCGTAGGTAGCTGTTTATCAGTAAATATCTCCACTGAGCTTTAGAAAAGCAGTAGCTTAATAAATTAAGTACTTCCTGGTATGGTTACTGTACTGGTAACTCCCCAAAAGAATCTGGATTGTGGTGAGGGAACAGAGAAAAAAGCTCATTTAGGAACTGCACTTACGAAGAGGTTAGGCAGCGGTATATCAGGGAGTAAAGCTTCTGAGAATAAAAACAGCTGCAGCTTGTTAAGGTAATTACACAGGGGAAAGGATAATGTACTGGGAACTCCTCAGAAGAATCTGATTTGTGGTGAGGGGAGAGAGATAAAAGCTCATTTAGGAACGACATGAACATGCTGCGTAGGTAGCTGTTTATCAGTATATATCTCCACTGAGATTAAGAAAAGCAGTAGCTTAATAAATAAAGTACTTCCTGGTATGGTTACTGTACTGGTAACTCCCAAAAGAATCTGGATTGTGGTGAGGGAACAGAGAAAAAAGCTCATTTAGGACCTGCACTTACGAAGGGGGTAGGCAGCTGTATATCAGGGACTAAAGCTTCTGAGAATAAAAACAGCTGCATCTTGTTAAGGTAATTACACAGGGGAAAGGATAATGTACTGGAACTCCTCAGAAGAATCTGATTTGTGGTGAGTGGAGAGAGATAAAAGCTCATTTAGGAACGACATGAACATGCTGCGTAGGTAGCTGTTTATCAGTAAATATCTCCACTGAGATTAAGAAAAGCAGTAGCTTAATAAATTAAGTACTTCCTGGTATGGTTACTGTACTGGTAACTCCCCAAAAGAATCTGGATTGTGGTGAGGGAACAGAGAAAAAAAGCTCATTTACGACCTGCACTTACGAAGGGGGTAGGCAGCTGTATATCACGGAGTAAACCTTCTGAGAATAAAAACAGCTGGAGCTTCTTAAGGTAATTACACAGGGAAAAGGATAATGTACTGGGAACTCCTCAGAAGAATCTGATTTGTGGTGAGGGGAGAGAGATAAAAGCTCATTTAGGAACGACATGAACATGCTGCGCAGGTAGCTGTTTATCAGTAAATATCTCCACTGAGATTAAGAAAAGCAGTAGCTTAATAAATTAAGTACTTCCTGGTATGGTTACTGTACTGGTAACTCCCCAAAAGAATCTGGATTGTGATGAGGGATCAGAGAAAAAAGCTCATTTAGGACCTGCACTTACGAAGGGGTTAGGCAGCTGTATATCAGGGAGTTAACCTTCTGAGAATAAAAACAGCTGGAGCTTGTTAAGGTAATTACACAGGAGAAAGGATAAAGTACTGGGAACTCCTCAGAAGAATCTGATTTGTGGTGAGGGGAGAGAGATAAAAGCTCATTTAGGAACGTCATGAACATGCTGCGTAGGTAAATGTTTACCAGTAAATATCTCCACTGAGATTAAGAAAAGCAGTAGCTTAATAAATTAAGTACTTCCTGGGATGGTTACTGTACTGGTAACTCCCCAAAATAATCTGGATTGTGGTGAAGGAAGAGAGAAAAAAGCTCATTTAGGAACTGCATTTACGAAGGGTGTAGGCAGCTGTATATCAGGGAGTAAACCTTCTGAGAATAAAACAGCTGGAGCTTGTTAAGGTAATTACACAGGAGAAAGGATAAAGTACTGGGAACTCCTCAGAAGAATCTGATTTTTGGTGAGGGGAGAGAGATAAAAGCTCATTTAGGAACGACATGAACATGCTGCGTAGGTAGCTGTTTATCAGTAAATATCTCCACTGAACTTTAGAAAAGCAGTAGCTTAATAAATTAAGTACTTCCTGGTATGGTTACTGTACTGGTAACTCCCCAAAAGAATCTGGATTGTGGTGAGGGAACAGAGAAAAAAGCTCATTTAGGACCTGCACTTACGAAGGGGGTAGGCAGCTGTATATCAGGGAGTAAAGCTTCTGAGAATAAAAACAGCTGCATCTTGTTAAGGTAATTACACAGGGGAAAGGATAATGTACTGGGAACTCCTCAGAAGAATCTGATTTGTGGTGAGGGGAGAGAGATTAAAGCTCATTTAGGAACGACATGAACATGCTGCGTAGGTAGCTGTTTATCAGTAAATATCTCCACTGAGATTAAGAAAAGCAGTAGCTTAATAAATTAAGTACTTCCTGGTATGGTTACTGTACTGGTAACTCCCCAAAAGAATCTGGATTGTGGTGAGGGAACAGAGAAAAAAGCTCATTTAGGACCTGCACTTACGAAGGGGCTAGGCAGCTGTATATCAGGGAGTAAACCTTCTGAGAATAAAAACAGCTGCAGCTTGTTAAGGTAATTACACAGGGGAAAGGATAATGTACTGGGAACTCCTCAGAAGAATCTGATTTGTGGTGAGGGGAGAGAGATAAAAGCTCATTTAAGAACGACATGAACATGCTGCGTAGGTAGCTGTTTATCAGTAAATATCTCCACTGAGATTAAGAAAAGCAGTAGCTTAATAAATTAAGTACTTCCTGGTATGGTTACTGTACTGGTAACTCCCCAAAAGAATCTGGATTGTGGTGAGGGAACAGAGAAAAAAGCTCATATAGGACCTGCACTTACGAAGGGGGTAGGCATCTGTATATCAGGGAGTAAACCTTCTGAGAATAAAAACAGCTGGAGCTTGTTAAGGTAATTACACAGGAGAAAGGATAAAATACTGGGAACTCCTCAGAAGAATCTAATTTGTGGTGAGGGGAGAGAGATAAAAGCTCATTTAGGAACGACATGAACATGCTGCGTAGGTAGGTGTTTATCAGTAAATATCTCCACTGAGCTTTAGAAAAGCAGTAGCTTAATAAATTAAGTACTTCCTGGTATGGTTACTGTACTGGTAACTCCCCAAAAGAATCTGGATTGTGGTGAGGGAACAGAGAAAAAGCTCATTTAGGACCTGCACTTACGAAGGGGGTAGGCAGCTGTATATCAGGGAGTAAAGCTTCTGAGAATAAAAACAGCTGCAGCTTGTTAAGGTAATTACACAGGGGAAAGGATAATGTACTGGGAACTCCTCAGAAGAATCTGATTTGTGGTGAGGGGAGAGAGATAAAAGCTCATTTAGGAACGACATGAACATGCTGCGTAGGTAGCTGTTTATCAGTAAATATCTCCACTGAGATTAAGCAAAGCCGTAGCTTAATAAATTAAGTACTTTCTGGTATGGTTACTGTACTGGTAACTCCCCAAAAGAATCTGGATTGTGGTGAGGGAACAGAGAAAAAAGCTCATATAGGACCTGCACTTACGAAGGGGGTAGGCAGCTGTATATCAGGGAGTAAACCTTCTGAGAATAAAAACAGCTGGAGCTTCTTAAGGTAATTACAAAGGGGAAAGGATAATGTACTGGGAACTCCTCAGAAGAATCTGATTTGTGGTGAGGGGAGAGACATAAAAGCTCATTTAGGAACGACATGAACATGCTGCGTAGGTAGCTGTTTATCAGTAAATATCTCCACTGAGATTAAGAAAAGCAGTAGCTTAATAAATTAAGTACTTCCTGGTATGGTTCCTGTACTGGTAACTCCCCAAAAGAATCTGGATTTTGGTGAGGGAACAGAGAAAAAAGCTCATTTAGGACCTGCACTTACGAAGGGGGTAGGCAGCTGTATATCAGGGAGTAAACCTTCTGAGAATAAAAACAGCTGGAGCCTGTTAAGGTAATTACACAGGAGAAAGGATAAAGTACTGGGAACTCCTCAGAAGAATCTGATTTGTGGTGAGGGGAGAGAGATAAAAGCTCATTTAGGAACGACATGAACATGCTGCGTAGGTAGCTGTTTATCAGTAAATATCTCCACTGAGCGTTAGAAAAGCAGTAGCTTAATAAATTAAGTACTTCCTGGTATGGTTACTGTACTGGTAACTCCCCAAAAGAATCTGGATTGTGGTGAGGGAACAGAGAAAAAAGCTCATTTAGGACCTGCACTTACGAAGGGGGTAGGCAGCTGTATATCAGGGAGTAAACCTTCTGAGAATAAAAACAGCTGAGCTTGTTAAGGTAATTACACAGGAGAAAGGATAAAGTACTGGGAACTCCTCAGAAGAATCTGATTTGTGGTGAGGGGAGAGAGATAAAAGCTCATTTAGGAACGACATGAACATGCTGCGTAGGTAGCTGTTTATCAGTAAATATCTCCACTGAGCTTTAGAAAAGCAGTAGCTTAATAAATTAAGTACTTCCTGGTATGGTTACTGTACTGGTAACTCCCCAAAAGAATCTGGATTGTGGTGAGGGAACAGAGAAAAAAGCTCATTTAGGAACTGCACTTACGAAGAGGTTAGGCAGCGGTATATCAGGGAGTAAAGCTTCTGAGAATAAAAACAGCTGCAGCTTGTTAAGGTAATTACACAGGGGAAAGGATAATGTACTGGGAACTCCTCAGAAGAATCTGATTTGTGGTGAGGGGAGAGAGATAAAAGCTCATTTAGGAACGACATGAACATGCTGCGTAGGTAGCTGTTTATCAGTATATATCTCCACTGAGATTAAGAAAAGCAGTAGCTTAATAAATAAAGTACTTCCTGGTATGGTTACTGTACTGGTAACTCCCCAAAAGAATCTGGATTGTGGTGAGGGAACAGAGAAAAAAGCTCATTTAGGACCTGCACTTACGAAGGGGGTAGGCAGCTGTATATCAGGGACTAAAGCTTCTGAGAATAAAAACAGCTGCATCTTGTTAAGGTAATTACACAGGGGAAAGGATAATGTACTGGGAACTCCTCAGAAGAATCTGATTTGTGGTGAGTGGAGAGAGATAAAAGCTCATTTAGGAACGACATGAACATGCTGCGTAGGTAGCTGTTTATCAGTAAATATCTCCACTGAGATTAAGAAAAGCAGTAGCTTAATAAATTGAGTACTTCCTGGTATGGTTACTGTACTGGTAACTCCCCAAAAGAATCTGGATTGTGGTGAGAGAACAGAGAAAAAAGCTCATTTAGGACCTGCACTTACGAAGGGGGTAGGCAGCTGTATATCAGGGAGTAAACCTTCTGAGAATAAAAACAGCTGGAGCTTGTTAAGGTAATTACACAGGAGAAAGGATAAAGTACAGGGAACTCCTCAGAAGAATCTGATTTGTGGTGAGGGGAGAGAGATAAAAGCTCATTTAGGAACGACATGAACATGCTGCGTAGGTAGCTGTTTATCAGTAAATATCTCCACTGAGCTTTAGAAAAGCAGTAGCTTAATAAATTAAGTACTTCCTGGTATGGTTACTGTACTGGTAACTCCCCAAAAGAATCTGGATTGTGGTGAGGGAACAGAGAAAAAAGCTCATTTAGGACCTGCACTTACGAAGGGGGTAGGCAGCTGTATATCAGGGAGTAAAGCTTCTGAGAATAAAAACAGCTGGAGCTTGTTCAGGTAATTACACAGGGGAAAGGATAATGTACTGGGAACTCCTCAGAAGAATCTGATTTGTGGTGAGGGGAGAGAGATAAAAGCTCATTTAGGAACGACATGAACATGCTGCATAGGTAGCTGTTTATCAGTAAATATCTCCACTGAGATTAAGAAAAGCAGTAGCTTAATAAATTAAGTACTTCCTGGTATGGTTACTGTACTGGTAACTCCCCAAAAGAATCTGGATTGTGGTGAGGGAACAGAGAAAAAAGCTCATTAGGACCTGCACTTACGAAGGGGGTAGGCAGCTGTATATCAGGGAGTAAAGCTTCTGAGAATAAAAACAGCTGGAGCTTGTTAAGGTAATTACACAGGGGAAAGGATAATGTACTGGGAACTCCTCAGAAGAATCTGATTTGTGATGAGGGGAGAGAGATAAAAGCTCATTTAGGAACGACATGAACATGCTGCGTAGGTAGCTGTTTATCAGTAAATATCTCCACTGAGATTAAGAAAAGCAGTAGCTTAATAAATTAAGTACTTCCTGGTATGGTTACTGTACTGTTAACTCCCAAAAAGAATCTGGATTGTGGTGAGGGAACAGAGAAAAAACCTCATTTAGGACCTGCACTTACGAAGGGGGTAGGCAGCTGTATATCAGGGAGTAAAGCTTCTGAGAATAAAAACAGCTGGAGCTTCTTAAGGTAATTACACAGGGGAAAGGATAATGTACTGGGAACTCCTCAGAAGAATCTGATTTGTGGTGAGGGGAGAGAGATAAAAGCTCATTTAGGAACGACATGAACATGCTGCATAGGTAGCTGTTTATCAGTAAATATCTCCACTGAGATTAAGAAAAGCAGTAGCTTAATAAATTAAGTACTTCCTGGTATGGTTACTGTACTGGTAACTCCCCAAAAGAATCTGGATTGTGGTGAGGGAACAGAGAAAAAAGCTCATTTAGGACCTGCACTTACGAAGGGGGTAGGCAGCTGTATATCAGGGAGTAAAGCTTCTGAGAATAAAAACAGCTGGAGCTTGTTAAGGAAATTACACAGGAGAAAGGATAAAGTACTGGGAACTCCTCAGAAGAATCTGATTTGTGGTGAGGGGAGAGAGATAAAAGCTCATTTAGGAACGACATGAACATGCTGCGTAGGTAGCTGTTTATCAGTAAATATCTCCACTGAGATTAAGAAAAGCAGTAGCTTAATAAATTAAGTACTTCCTGGTATGGTTACTGTACTGGTAACTCCCCAGAAGAATCTGGATTGTGGTGAGGGAACAGAGAAAAAAGCTCATTTAGGACCTGCACTTACGAAGGGGGTAGGCAGCTGTATATCAGGGAGTAAAGCTTCTGAGAATAAAAACAGCTGCATCTTGTTAAGGTAATTACACAGGGGAAAGGATAATGTACTGGGAACTCCTCAGAAGAATCTGATTTGTGGTGAGGGGAGAGAGATAAAAGCTCATTTAGGAACGACATGAACATGCTGCGTAGGTAGCTGTTTATCAGTAAATATCTCCACTGAGATTAAGAAAAGCAGTAGCTTAATAAATTAAGTACTTCCTGGTATGGTTACTGTACTGGTAACTCCCCAAAAGAATCTGGATTGTGGTGAGGGAACAGAGAAAAAAGCTCATTAGGACCTGCACTTACGAAAGGGGTAGGCAGCTGTATATCAGGGAGTAAAGCTTCTGAGAATAAAAACAGCTGGAGCTTGTTAAGGTAATTACACAGGGGAAAGGATAATGTACTGGGAACTCCTCAGAAGAATCTGATTTGTGGTGAGGGGAGAGAGATAAAAGCTCATTTAGGAACGACATGAACATGCTGCGTAGGTAGCTGTTTATCAGTAAATATCTCCACTGAGATTAAGAAAAGCAGTAGCTTAATAAATTAAGTACTTCCTGGTATGGTTACTGTACTGTTAACTCCCAAAAAGAATCTGGATTGTGGTGAGGGAACAGAGAAAAAAGCTCATTTAGGACCTGCACTTACGAAGGGGGTAGGCAGCTGTATATCAGGGAGTAAAGCTTCTGACAATAAAAACAGCTGGAGCTTGTTAAGGTAATTACACAGGGGAAAGGATAATGTACTGGGAACTCCTCAGAAGAATCTGATTTGTGGTGAGGGGAGAGAGATAAAAGCTCATTTAGGAACGACATGAACATGCTGCATAGGTAGCTGTTTATCAGTAAATATCTCCACTGAGATTAAGAAAAGCAGTAGCTTAATAAATTAAGTACTTCCTGGTATGGTTACTGTACTGGTAACTCCCCAAAAGAATCTGGATTGTGGTGAGGGAACAGAGAAAAAAGCTCATTTAGGACCTGCACTTACGAAGGGGGTAGGCAGCTGTATATCAGGGAGTAAAGCTTCTGAGAATAAAAACAGCTGGAGCTTGTTAAGGAAATTACACAGGAGAAAGGATAAAGTACTGGGAACTCCTCAGAAGAATCTGATTTGTGGTGAGGGGAGAGAGATAAAAGCTCATTTAGGAACGACATGAACATGCTGCGTAGGTAGCTGTTTATCAGTAAATATCTCCACTGAGATTAAGAAAAGCAGTAGCTTAATAAATTAAGTACTTCCTGGTATGGTTACTGTACTGGGAACTCCCCAGAAGAATCTGGATTGTGGTGAGGGAACAGAGAAAAAAGCTCATTTAGGACCTGCACTTACGAAGGGGGTAGGCAGCTGTATATCAGGGAGTAAACCTTCTGAGAATAAAAACAGCTGGAGCTTGTTAAGGTAATTACACAGGGGAAAGGATAATGTACTGGGAACTCCTGAGAAGAATCTGATTTGTGTTGAGGGGAGAGAGATAAAAGCTCATTTAGGAACGACATGAACATGCTGCGTAGGTAGCTGTTTATCAGTAAATATCTCCACTGAGATTAAGAAAAGCAGTAGCTTAATAAATTAAGTACTTCCTGGTATGGTTACTGTACTGGTAACTCCCAAAAGAATCTGGATTTTGGTGAGGGAATAGAGAAAAAAGCTCATTTAAGACCTGCACTTACGAAGGGGGTAGGCAGCTGTATATCAGGGAGTAAAGCTTCTGAGAATAAAAACAGCTGGAGCTTGTTAAGGTAATTACACAGGGGAAAGGATAATGTACTGGGAACTCCTCAGAAGAATCTGATTTGTGGTGAGGGGAGAGAGATAAAAGCTCATTTAGGAACGACATGAACATGCTGCGTAGGTAGCTGTTTATCAGTAAATATCTCCACTGAGATTAAGAAAAGCAGTAGCTTAATAAATTAAGTACTTCCTGGTATGGTTACTGTACTGGTAACTCCCCAAAAGAATCTGGATTGTGGTGAGGGAACAGAGAAAAAAGCTCATTTAGGACCTGCACTTACGAAGGGGGTAGGCAGCTGTATATCAGGGACTAAACCTTCTGAGAATAAAAACAGCTGGAGCTTGTTAAGGTAATTACACAGGGGAAAGGATAATGTACTGGGAACTCCTCAGAAGAATCTGATTTGTGGTGAGGGGAGAGAGATAAAAGCTCATTTAGGAACGACATGAACATGCTGCGTAGGTAGCTGTTTATCAGTAAATATCTCCACTGAGCTTTAGAAAAGCAGTAGCTTAATAAATTAAGTACTTCCTGGTATGGTTACTGTACTGGTAACTCCCCAAAAGAATCTGGATTGTGGTGAGGGAACAGAGAAAAAAGCTCATTTAGGACCTGCACTTACGAAGGGGGTAGGCAGCTGTATATCAGGGAGTAAAGCTTCTGAGAATAAAAACAGCTGGAGCTTGTTAAGGTAATTACACAGGGGAAAGGATAATGTACTGGGAACTCCTCAGAAGAATCTGATTTGTGGTGAGGGGAGAGAGATAAAAGCTCATTTAGGAACGACATGAACATGCTGCATAGGTAGCTGTTTATCAGTAAATATCTCCACTGAGATTAAGAAAAGCAGTAGCTTAATAAATTAAGTACTTCCTGGTATGGTTACTGTACTGGTAACTCCCCAAAAGAATCTGGATTGTGGTGAGGGAACAGAGAAAAAAGCTCATTTAGGACCTGCACTTACGAAGGGGGTAGGCAGCTGTATATCAGGGAGTAAAGCTTCTGAGAATAAAAACAGCTGGAGCTTGTTAAGGAAATTACACAGGAGAAAGGATAAAGTACTGGGAACTCCTCAGAAGAATCTGATTTGTGGTGAGGGGAGAGAGATAAAAGCTCATTTAGGAACGACATGAACATGCTGCGTAGGTAGCTGTTTATCAGTAAATATCTCCACTGAGATTAAGAAAAGCAGTAGCTTAATAAATTAAGTACTTCCTGGTATGGTTACTGTACTGGTAACTCCCCAGAAGAATCTGGATTGTGGTGAGGGAACAGAGAAAAAAGCTCATTTAGGACCTGCACTTACGAAGGGGGTAGGCAGCTGTATATCAGGGAGTAAACCTTCTGAGAATAAAAACAGCTGGAGCTTGTTAAGGTAATTACACAGGGGAAAGGATAATGTACTGGGAACTCCTGAGAAGAATCTGATTTGTGTTGAGGGGAGAGAGATAAAAGCTCATTTAGGAACGACATGAACATGCTGCGTAGGTAGCTGTTTATCAGTAAATATCTCCACTGAGATTAAGAAAAGCAGTAGCTTAATAAATTAAGTACTTCCTGGTATGGTTACTGTACTGGTAACTCCCCAAAAGAATCTGGATTTTGGTGAGGGAATAGAGAAAAAAGCTCATTTAAGACCTGCACTTACGAAGGGGGTAGGCAGCTGTATATAAGGGAGTAAAGCTTCTGAGAATAAAAACAGCTGCAGCTTGTTAAGGTAATTACACAGGGGAAAGGATAATGTACTGGGAACTCCTCAGAAGAATCTGATTTGTGGTGAGGGGAGAGAGATAAAAGCTCATTTAGGAACGACATGAACATGCTGCGTAGGTAGCTGTTTATCAGTAAATATCTCCACTGAGATTAAGAAAAGCAGTAGCTTAATAAATTAAGTACTTCCTGGTATGGTTACTGTACTGGTAACTCCCCAAAAGAATCTGGATTGTGGTGAGGGAACAGAGAAAAAAGCTCATTTAGGACCTGCACTTACGAAGGGGGTAGGCAGCTGTATATCAGGGACTAAACCTTCTGAGAATAAAAACAGCTGGAGCTTGTTAAGGTAATTACACAGGGGAAAGGATAATGTACTGGGAACTCCTCAGAAGAATCTGATTTGTGGTGAGGGGAGAGAGATAAATGCTCATTTAGGAACGACATGAACATGCTGCGTAGGTAGCTGTTTATCAGTAAATATCTCCACTGAGCTTTAGAAAAGCAGTAGCTTAATAAATTAAGTACTTCCTGGTATGGTTACTGTACTGGTAACTCCCCAAAAGAATCTGGATTGTGGTGAGGGAACAGAGAAAAAAGCTCATTTAGGACCTGCACTTACGAAGGGGGTAGGCAGCTGTATATCAGGGAGTAAACCTTCTGAGAATAAAAACAGCTGGAGCTTGTTAAGGTAATTACACAGGAGAAAGGATAAAGTACTGGAAACTCCTCAGAAGAATCTGATTTGTGGTGAGGGGAGAGAGATAAAAGCTCATTTAGGAACGACATAAACATGCTGCGTAGGTAGCTGTTTATCAGTAAATATCTCCACTGAGCTTTAGAAAAGCAGTAGCTTAATAAATTAAGTACTTCCTGGTATGGTTACTGTACTGGTAACTCCCCAAAAGAATCTGGATTGTGGTGAGGGAACAGAGAAAAAAGCTCATTTAGGACCTGCACTTACGAAGGGGGTAGGCAGCTGTATATCAGGGAGTAAAGCTTCTGAGAATAAAAACAGCTGCAGCTTGTTAAGGTAATTACACAGGGGAAAGGATAATGTACTGGGAACTCCTCAGAAGAATCTGATTTGTGGTGAGGGGAGAGAGATAAAAGCTCATTTAGGAACGACATGAACATGCTGCGTAGGTAGCTGTTTATCAGTAAATATCTCCACTGAGATTAAGAAAAGCAGTAGCTTAATAAATTAAGTACTTCCTGGTATGGTTACTGTACTGGTAACTCCCCAAAAGAATCTGGATTTTGGTGAGGGAATAGAGAAAAAAGCTCATTTAAGACCTGCACTTACGAAGGGGGTAGGCAGCTGTATATAAGGGAGTAAAGCTTCTGAGAATAAAAACAGCTGCAGCTTGTTAAGGTAATTACACAGGGGAAAGGATAATGTACTGGGAACTCCTCAGAAGAATCTGATTTGTGGTGAGGGGAGAGAGATAAAAGCTCATTTAGGAACGACATGAACATGCTGCGTAGGTAGCTGTTTATCAGTAAATATCTCCACTGAGATTAAGAAAAGCAGTAGCTTAATAAATTAAGTACTTCCTGGTATGGTTACTGTACTGGTAACTCCCCAAAAGAATCTGGATTGTGGTGAGGGAACAGAGAAAAAAGCTCATTTAGGACCTGCACTTACGAAGGGGGTAGGCAGCTGTATATCAGGGACTAAACCTTCTGAGAATAAAAACAGCTGGAGCTTGTTAAGGTAATTACACAGGGGAAAGGATAATGTACTGGGAACTCCTCAGAAGAATCTGATTTGTGGTGAGGGGAGAGAGATAAATGCTCATTTAGGAACGACATGAACATGCTGCGTAGGTAGCTGTTTATCAGTAAATATCTCCACTGAGCTTTAGAAAAGCAGTAGCTTAATAAATTAAGTACTTCCTGGTATGGTTACTGTACTGGTAACTCCCCAAAAGAATCTGGATTGTGGTGAGGGAACAGAGAAAAAAGCTCATTTAGGACCTGCACTTACGAAGGGGGTAGGCAGCTGTATATCAGGGAGTAAACCTTCTGAGAATAAAAACAGCTGGAGCTTGTTAAGGTAATTACACAGGAGAAAGGATAAAGTACTGGAAACTCCTCAGAAGAATCTGATTTGTGGTGAGGGGAGAGAGATAAAAGCTCATTTAGGAACGACATAAACATGCTGCGTAGGTAGCTGTTTATCAGTAAATATCTCCACTGAGCTTTAGAAAAGCAGTAGCTTAATAAATTAAGTACTTCCTGGTATGGTTACTGTACTGGTAACTCCCCAAAAGAATCTGGATTGTGGTGAGGGAACAGAGAAAAAAGCTCATTTAGGACCTGCACTTACGAAGGGGGTAGGCAGCTGTATATCAGGGAGTAAAGCTTCTGAGAATAAAAACAGCTGCAGCTTGTTAAGGTAATTACACAGGGGAAAGGATAATGTACTGGGAACTCCTCAGAAGAATCTGATTTGTGGTGAGGGGAGAGAGATAAAAGCTCATTTAGGAACGACATGAACATGCTGCGTAGGTAGCTGTTTATCAGTAAATATCTCCACTGAGATTAAGAAAAGCAGTAGCTTAATAAATTAAGTACTTCCTGGTATGGTTACTGTACTGATAACTCCCCAAAAGAATCTGGATTGTGGTGAGGTGTTGGAGAATTAAAGTCTCCAACCAGTGGAAAAATTTAGCCCCGGCACGGTTACTCCGATGCCTCATTAGCACACTAATAGGCCCTTGGGAACTCATTCCCAGTAAGGAGTTTCTGGTGTTTGTGGGCCAAAGGAAGCCACCAGTTGTTGCGAGAATCTCCTTTTTCCCCCTACTTAGCAAGTCTCTCTTAGGAGACTTGCTAGGCCAGCTGCCTTTAGTGTTAGATTATCTCTGTATACAGGAAAGTCTCCTCACTAGATTCTCACTGTAAACAGGAAAGTCTCCTCACTGTTATTTCACAAGTATTTGGAGAAGTCAAGATTAATGTTATCTAGCCTTAAGGAGATAATAGCTAGGAGATAATTAGTTCTACCTCAGTTGTATACAGTTCCTTGTCTTGATATCTATAATCTTTGTAGTCACTACCTCCTGTAATTAGAAAGGCATTTGTACCAAGTTCCTGCCCTCACAGTAGGAAATTTCCTCCACTTTTGTATTTGAGACAAATGTCATGCTGTATTGATCTTTTACCCTGTAATTGTAAAATTGGTTTCTAACCCTATATAAACCCTGGCCCTCTTGGAATAAAGTATGCATTGGTTCACTCGCCTTGCATCCCCCGTGTCCTGATTTCGACTGCAGTTACCCAGGTTCAACATCTGGCGTCCGGACCCAGGGACCTGACAATTGATCCACAGGAGATTGCGGAACTGCCGAGCTCTCGAGTGAGGTGAGAGATATTTTTAATTCACAGGAGACAAGGGATCTGTGTGTAATTCACAGGAGACAAGGGATCTGTGTGGTGAGCTCCTATTCTTAAAAAATTACGGGGTTATGGGACAAGCTAAACCAACTCCATTTTCTAATTTTATCCACCATGTATTGAAATGGGACGGAGCTATGGTCTCGTGTTCACAAAGAGATGAGTGTGTACAGGTAGTGGAGTATAATCTATGGTTCCCAGAGGGAGATACTTTAGATTTAGAAGTCTGGGAACGAGTAGAGAATAATATGGAAAATGAATATCGGTGTGGAGACAAGGTTCCAGTTACATTTTGGTCTGTTTGGGCATTAATACATACAGCCGTGAGCATGATGTCTCCTGATGCTATCATAACATCAGCTGCTGAGCCAGAGGCTGACGTGGAAAAAGCTATGAAGGCTTATAATTTGTCCGGGGAGGTAAAAACTCAAATTGGGCAGGAGCTAAAAGACATGGCAACACCTGAACTATCTCCTGTCAGTTTTGTTAAAGAAAAATTAACATCAAATAAGCCTTCAGCCTCTACCTATGCTCCTTCAGAGAATGATGATAATTTAGGCAGCTCAGCAGTGCAGTCAAAGTGCTACAGATGCTCTTTCGATCTGCCAGGGGCAGTCAGGAAGGTGAAAGTAAAGAACAAATAATTGCGGCCGCGGAGCCCACTTTTACTTTAATTAATCTAAGTCCTATGGTTCTGCCTCTCTCTCTTGCTATCAAACTTTTCCTGTCATTGAACCCCCTCCAACCAGAAGTGTGGCACAGCCCCGTCATTATCAAGATATTGACCAGATTCACTCAATTTAGGACAGCTGTAATACAGGGCCGTCTCATGGCTCCCTTCCAGTGAAGGAGGCTTCCCCATCATCTTTTCTTTACAACCAGGCACTAGCAGGGGAGCTGACACTCCCTGTTTTAGTCCATCAGCCTGGAATTGGGGAAGGACTAGTGATTTTTCTTTTACTTCTTAAGAGAATTTTTACTGCAATTGCACTTTTAATTTGCGCCTGCGCTGCATGTTTCATGTGTCTTTGTCCTTGTTTGATTAGTTGTGTTTCGTGTGGAGTGCTAAATTGGGAAAGAAGTCCTCTGGTGAGCGGCCTCGGCAGGTTGATTGCCAGGGGATGGAAATCTCCACTGGGGAGGATCCCCCTGAGAATTTTCAGGGCCCTATGGACTTTCCATCACTCTGGCTGGCAGCTTGTGGACGCTGGACATGCCATCCAAGGCGTAAAAGCCTCTGTTTCTATGTTCTGTTTTGTCTTGACTAGTTTTGTCTTTGAGATTGGTACCAGTTTTAAACATAAACTTTTGTTTCCCTTATTTCTGTTGTCCATTTACATGTCTATGGGCAAAACATTTACTAGGTACTGTGTCTCCTTCTGCAAGAAGGCAGAAAAAGTGCAGGCTGCTAAGAGCTGAGTTCAAACAGCCGGCTAGGCTAATCTTAGCCTGAGAGTAAACACTAAGAGTCAAGTGCTAGGTGGACTCAGTAATACTCCAGGGGACCCCAACCCAGTTATCTTCAGCTAAAAATTAATTAGTATGCTAAGATACTTTGCTAAAACTAATAGGCCCTAGTGAATAAGACTAATCAATGCTAAAATCATTCATTAAAGGTTTTGTTTTAAGTTTTGGTCATTACAAGAGTAAGATTGGAAAATATACCTTTTGCCACTAAAAAATGTACGGCTGATAGTTGTTTGGACTGCTTTTAAGTTCTGTTTACATTAATACCTACATATGTGAATGTATGTATGTGTGTGTGCGCGCGCACAAATGTATGTGGGTGTGAATGTGTTCAAGATTAAAAATGTATGATGTAAAAATAGGTTAGTTTAACTTTAAACTTCAAAAGATCATAGAATTTGGGCATTACCAAAAGCTTTAAAGGATTATTTATTTTGAAAGGAAGTATAGTTAAAAATTCTTTAATTCATGGTTAAAAATAAATAAATAAATAAATAAATAAGAACTTAGCAAGGGCCCTTGAACCTATCCTCAGTAGTGAGGGGTAAACTGACAAAAGTACAGTTTAGCCATCCACGTGATGGGACAGCCGTAGGGTGGCGTCCATTCATAGTGGGAGAGGGCAAGCTGGCCCCAAGGCAGTTCATCAAGCTCTAAGGAGTAGGATGGAGATAGGCCCATTCTATAGGACAGGCCAATGGAGGCCTTTCTTTTATTTCTTTTGTTTTCAGGTAAACATTGGAAACCTCATGGTAAAATGTATGATTTGACTGATACTTCTAAAAATTGCCCCTTAGGATGGATTAAAATTGGAATATCTTAAAGGAGAGTTAAAAGTTTATTTACCTGATATAACTCGATTCCTGTACAGGTTTGCAATTTGGATGTATTAAAAAGGCAAATATGCTAACTCTGAAATCTCATGGTTATAATTCTGGGGCACACTGCTAAGTGTACTCTTGTTACAATTGTTTTGGGTATCACTTTAATGAATCAGGTACTAAATTTTTTAAGTGTAAACTGTACTGTAACAGTAAGATTAACTATCTTAAGTCACATATAATCAGGTAAATATTTTAAAGTATATAAACTAATGGGGGATAGAAGTACACAACTTTCATTAACTCTCTGTATATAGGAAAATGGCTCTTTTAAAGCAGACAACCAGGAGGCAATGTGCCCCCTGGGCCTCAGTTTTTCTATGCAAATACAGGCTGAGGTAAAGGTGTGAAAGCCTCTACTTTAAAAGGTTTTAGAATGCCTTTCTAGATAAGAAATTTGGAAGTGAAAAACAAGCAGCATGAAGCAATGGGTGATACCTAGGCTCCAGATTTCTTTTAATACAACCAGGCTTGGTAAAAGACTTGAGATCAAAAATGTATTCTGAGATATGAAATTTAAAATGTTTGTTTTAAGTTGGATATAGGAAAACGATGGCTATCAAGATGATTGTTTAATTACTACTCCAGTTTGTTTTACAGGTTTTCAATAAAATGATTTATTATTTGCTGCACCTGATAAAAATATTGTATCAAAATTGTTACAAATTTTGCCTTTAGACTTTCAACAGTATGATTTAATAATTGCCCCTGATAAAATTCATTTAAACAGAAGAACCATTTAAGTATCTGGGATATTTAGTTAAAAGACAAGTAATTACCCCCCAATTAATAAAAATTCGTACTGAAGAGTTTAAAACTCTTAATAATTTTCAAAAGTTACTAGGGACATCAATTGGCTTTGCCCTTCCTTAGGAATTCTGGTAATTCCCAGAATTCCTAACCTATTTTCCATCCTTCAAGGAGATTCGGACTTAAAAAGCCCCCAAAAATTAACTGATGAGGCACGTCAGGAGCTACTTCTAGTGGAAAAGGCCCTGGCTCAAAATTCCTTAGCTTGGGTAGACCTATCTGCCCCTATTGGGTTGCTAATTTTACTTACCAAAGACTACCCTACAGGGGTGCTAGCTCAGTACAATAAGCCTTTGGAATGGATATATACCAAACACACTTTCTCCAAAACGTTATCCACCTATCCAGAGATGATCAGTTTCATTATCATGCAAGGCCGTAAGAGATGCCTGCAAATCAGTGGGCAAGACGCCTACTTCATTATCACCCCTATACCTAAACAGCAGTTTGAGTTTATGTTACAAACCTCTGATCTTCTCCCTCTGGCTTTAAATGGCTTTACAGGGGAAATTTTATACCATTTACCTTCTAGTCCTCTTTGGCAATTTTTTCAAAGACAAACTTATGTTATTGATAATATTTTACTCTCTGAGCCCATTCTAAATGCTCCCAATGTTTTTGTAGATGGTACTAAAAATAACAAATGTGCTTTCTGGACAGAAGATAAATATCAAGTTTTCTTTACCCCTTGGCAATCAGCACAACAAAATGAGTTACAGGCTATTATATATGCTCTGGAAAATTTCTTGATACCTTTTAATTTAATTACTGACTCTGCTTATGCAGCACATGTTTTATGCAATATATACTCTGCTGTTATTTCTCAAATAAAACCCCCACTAAGTTCACTATTTAAACAATTACAGAACCTGTTGCGCCAGAGGCAACACTCTTTGTATGTAGTCCATATTCGAGCTCATTCTAATTTGCCAGGTCCTATGGCATATGGTAATGCTAAAGTAGATGCTTTAGTCTCTTTTGCCTCAGCAGAAGAAGATCATGCTGCCCGGCACTCTAATGCAGGTCATTTACATGTTACTTATAAAATTCCCTTTAAACAAGCTAAACAAATCATTGCTAACTGTCCTACTTACAGACCCTTACATCTGCAAACTCTTCCCCACGGTGCAAATCCTCGAGGATTGGCTCCTAACAAAATTTACCAAATGGATGTAACGCACATCCCTGAATTTGGCCGCTTACAATATGTGCATGTATCCATTGATACATATTCTTCTTTTATTTGGGCAACTCCTCTACCAGGGGAAAAAGGGACTCATGTCATTCAACATTTACTAGAAACATTCGCAGTCATGGGGATTCCTTCTCAAATAAAAACTGACAATGCACCAACTTATTCCAGTAAACAAGTACGAAAATTTTTAGAATTTCATAACATTTTTCATGTTACAGGAATTGAATACAATCCTCAAGGTCAAGGTATAGTAGAAAGAGCTCATTATACATTAAAAACACAAATTAAAAAACTAAAGAGGGGGAGTATGGATAGTACTGAGGGATATGCAACTTCTATGAAAAGTATTTACAAAACAGCCCAAGCCGTTATTGCAGAAGCACTATTTGTCCTTAACTTTTTAAATTTGTCTCAAGGAGATGTTTTAGCAAGAGCTGAGCGACACTTCCTAGCTCCGCCTATGCAAAACAAACCGCAGCCGGTTTGGATTAGATTGGGGGTTGGGCTAAATTGGGTCCCCGGGGAGTTGTTAACCCAGGGGCGAGGGTATGCTTATGTTTCTACAGAAGACAGCCCATCTTTCTAGCACCTGCTCCAGTGGATCCAGCAACAAACACCCCTCTGTGCATCAAGACCGGGGTGAAACATTCTCATCCAAGTGATAAGGCCATTCTAATGGACAGGTGTGCACTGGTAACCTGTAGGGGCTACATCAGAGGTAATGTATTGGGCCTATATTTCTAACCCTCCTTTATGTCCATACTTATGGACAAAAGCCCCTGTCTCTTTTACATCTATTACTAATTTACTCTCTCCCCCTATGGGTCTGGCATTCCAGTCTTTCCTATGGAAGAGGAAAGATCATTTAACTTCTCTTATTCTCAGTTCTCTAAAGCTATCTGTCAAGGCCGCTCCCCATGTTACCCTTTTAGATATCAATATTGGATTCAGCATGGAGGTTCATATAACTCCAGTAGAACTCGGCTGATTAGACTGTCTTCCTGGTCTGTGGGATCTCATACCTATAAATTAGATAATTATCCTAGCCCTGCTGGCCTGCCTAAATGTGACAATTTTACTTATCTGAACCTGAACTTTTTCCAACTATTTGGAATACATCCCAGCATACTTGGTATGATTGGGGACCTTTTGGTGTGTAGTTGAAAAACTGCACTGAATATAACTCATCTTGTGACCCTACTTTATCTATGAACATGTCCAATGCCATGTCTGCTAAACAGCTTTTAGGGTGGTTTGGAGCAGGCTTTGGTGACCCCCGGCCTGCTCTCGCCCATGGAAACAGGCTATTTCCTCCACAACGTCATCTCTGGAAATTAGCAGCTTCTCTGGCTCCTGTATTGCTGGCCAATGGAACTTACTCAGGAACTAAAAGATCCTCGGCCTCCTACAACTTCACAGTTGTAAAGACCTATAATATCTCTGCTTGTGTTCATTTTCCACATGTACTGATGGTCGGCCCCATAAACATAACTAAGAATGCCATTACCTGCATAAATTGTAAATTGTATACTTGTTTGAATAACAATGTCACCTTTAATTTTAGTCAAGATAGGATCATGATTTTAACCCAGCGCAACTCCCTTTGGGTTCCTGTTCGCATGCATCGTCCCTGGGCTGGAGGACCTGTACAAGGATTGGTAATGCAGTTTTTCAAGCGGCTTCTGAGGAGGAGTCGTCGTGCCATTGGACTGATTATTGCAGGACTTGTTGGACTGATTGCCATTGCTACAACTGCAGCAGTATCCGGAGCCGCATTGCGACAATCTGTACAAACTCATGACTTTATGGTGCAGTGGCACCAGGACTCCCACAATCTGTGGCAACACCAGCTGGAAGTAAATGCCCACCTTCAAGATGAGATAGAAGCTGTTAAAGGAGGAGTGTTTTGGCTTGGACAGAAATATCTGGCTTTACAGCAAAGATTGTTTTTGACTTGCGATTGGAATTCTAGTCATGTCTGTGTAACACCTTATAAATATAATGCCTCTGAATATGAATGGAATGATATACAAATGCTTATAGATGGAGCCCTACTAAATGGTACGTTAAGTGAACAAAGCTTGTACAGGGAGGTTTTTGAAGCTTTTCAAAAGGAATTGCCAGATGCCTCCTCTATTGATGACATAGCCCAAGGACTAGCTCAGACCTTAGAAGGACTAGACCCTAGGGGGTGGTGGCAAAGTATTACCCATAGTGTTGGAAGTGCTTTTATTGCCTTAATACTTATGATATGTGTCTTTTTCTTAGGATATTGTTCTATCATAGCTATAATGAAGCGTTACACTAGGAATAATTCCTCTGATGTTTTACTCACTGCCCTTAAACTTTCTAGAGAAGCGGCTGTGGAAAATTAATAAAATTAATAAAATTAATAAAAAAGGGGGAATTGTTGGAGAATTAAAGTCTCCAACCAGTGGAAAAATTTAGCCCCGGCACGGTTACTCCGATGCCTCATTAGCACACTAATAGGCCCTTGGGAACTCATTCCCAGTAAGGAGTTTCTGGTGTTTGTGGGCCAAAGGAAGCCACCAGTTGTTGCGAGAATCTCCTTTTTCCCCCTACTTAGCAAGTCTCTCTTAGGAGACTTGCTAGGCCAGCTGCCTTTAGTGTTAGATTATCTCTGTAAACAGGAAAGTCTCCTCACTAGATTCTCACTGTAAACAGGAAAGTCTCCTCACTGTTATTTCACAAGTATTTGGAGAAGTCAAGATTAATGTTATCTAGCCTTAAGGAGATAATAGCTAGGAGATAATTAGTTCTACCTCAGTTGTATACAGTTCCTTGTCTTGATATCTATAATCTTTGTAGTCACTACCTCCTGTAATTAGAAAGGCATTTGTACCAAGTTCCTGCCCTCACAGTAGGAAATTTCCTCCACTTTTGTATTTGAGACAAATGTCATGCTGTATTGATCTTTTACCCTGTAATTGTAAAATTGGTTTCTAACCCTATATAAACCCTGGCCCTCTTGGAATAAAGTATGCATTGGTTCACTCGCCTTGCATCCCCCGTGTCCTGATTTCGACTGCAGTTACCCAGGTTCAACAGTGAGGGAACAGAGAAAAAAGCTCATTTAGGACCTGCACTTACGAAGGGGGTAGGCAGCTGTATATCAGGGAGTAAACCTTCTGAGAATAAAAACAGCTGGAGCTTGTTAAGGTAATTACACAGGAGAAAGGATAAAGTACTGGGAACTCCTCAGAAGAATCTGATTTGTGGTGAGGGGAGAGAGATAAAAGCTCATTTAGGAACGACATGAACATGCTGCGTAGGTAGCTGTTTATCAGTAAATATCTCCACTGAGCTTTAGAAAAGCAGTAGCTTAATAAATTAAGTACTTCCTGGTATGGTTACTGTACTGGTAACTCCCCAAAAGAATCTGGATTTTGGTGAGGGAATAGAGAAAAAAGCTCATTTAAGACCTGCACTTACGAAGGGGGTAGGCAGCTGTATATCAGGGAGTAAAGCTTCTGAGAATAAAAACAGCTGCAGCTTGTTAAGGTAATTACACAGGGGAAAGGATAATGTACTGGGAACTCCTCAGAAGAATCTGATTTGTGGTGAGGGGAGAGAGATAAAAGCTCATTTAGGAACGACATGAACATGCTGCGTAGGTAGCTGTTTATCAGTAAATATCTCCACTGAGATTAAGAAAAGCAGTAGCTTAATAAATTAAGTACTTCCTGGTATGGTTACTGTACTGATAACTCCCCAAAAGAATCTGGATTGTGGTGAGGTGTTGGAGAATTAAAGTCTCCAACCAGTGGAAAAATTTAGCCCCGGCACGGTTACTCCGATGCCTCATTAGCACACTAATAGGCCCTTGGGAACTCATTCCCAGTAAGGAGTTTCTGGTGTTTGTGGGCCAAAGGAAGCCACCAGTTGTTGCGAGAATCTCCTTTTTCCCCCTACTTAGCAAGTCTCTCTTAGGAGACTTGCTAGGCCAGCTGCCTTTAGTGTTAGATTATCTCTGTAAACAGGAAAGTCTCCTCACTAGATTCTCACTGTAAACAGGAAAGTCTCCTCACTGTTATTTCACAAGTATTTGGAGAAGTCAAGATTAATGTTATCTAGCCTTAAGGAGATAATAGCTAGGAGATAATTAGTTCTACCTCAGTTGTATACAGTTCCTTGTCTTGATATCTATAATCTTTGTAGTCACTACCTCCTGTAATTAGAAAGGCATTTGTACCAAGTTCCTGCCCTCACAGTAGGAAATTTCCTCCACTTTTGTATTTGAGACAAATGTCATGCTGTATTGATCTTTTACCCTGTAATTGTAAAATTGGTTTCTAACCCTATATAAACCCTGGCCCTCTTGGAATAAAGTATGCATTGGTTCACTCGCCTTGCATCCCCCGTGTCCTGATTTCGACTGCAGTTACCCAGGTTCAACAGTGAGGGAACAGAGAAAAAAGCTCATTTAGGACCTGCACTTACGAAGGGGGTAGGCAGCTGTATATCAGGGAGTAAACCTTCTGAGAATAAAAACAGCTGGAGCTTGTTAAGGTAATTACACAGGAGAAAGGATAAAGTACTGGGAACTCCTCAGAAGAATCTGATTTGTGGTGAGGGGAGAGAGATAAAAGCTCATTTAGGAACGACATGAACATGCTGCGTAGGTAGCTGTTTATCAGTAAATATCTCCACTGAGCTTTAGAAAAGCAGTAGCTTAATAAATTAAGTACTTCCTGGTATGGTTACTGTACTGGTAACTCCCCAAAAGAATCTGGATTTTGGTGAGGGAATAGAGAAAAAAGCTCATTTAAGACCTGCACTTACGAAGGGGGTAGGCAGCTGTATATCAGGGAGTAAAGCTTCTGAGAATAAAAACAGCTGCAGCTTGTTAAGGTAATTACACAGGGGAAAGGATAATGTACTGGGAACTCCTCAGAAGAATCTGATTTGTGGTGAGGGGAGAGAGATAAAAGCTCATTTAGGAACGACATGAACATGCTGCGTAGGTAGCTGTTTATCAGTAAATATCTCCACTGAGATTAAGAAAAGCAGTAGCTTAATAAATTAAGTACTTCCTGGTATGGTTACTGTACTGGTAACTCCCCAAAAGAATCTGGATTGTGGTGAGGGAACAGAGAAAAAAGCTCATTTAGGACCTGCACTTACGAAGGGGGTAGGCAGCTGTATATCAGGGACTAAACCTTCTGAGAATAAAAACAGCTGGAGCTTGTTAAGGTAATTACACAGGGGAAAGGATAATGTACTGGGAACTCCTCAGAAGAATCTGATTTGTGGTGAGGGGAGAGAGATAAAAGCTCATTTAGGAACGACATGAACATGCTGCGTAGGTAGCTGTTTATCAGTAAATATCTCCACTGAGCTTTAGAAAAGCAGTAGCTTAATAAATTAAGTACTTCCTGGTATGGTTACTGTACTGGTAACTCCCCAAAAGAATCTGGATTGTGGTGAGGGAACAGAGAAAAAAGCTCATTTAGGACCTGCACTTACGAAGGGGGTAGGCAGCTGTATATCAGGGAGTAAACCTTCTGAGAATAAAAACAGCTGGAGCTTGTTAAGGTAATTACACAGGAGAAAGGATAAAGTACTGGAAACTCCTCAGAAGAATCTGATTTGTGGTGAGGGGAGAGAGATAAAAGCTCATTTAGGAACGACATAAACATGCTGCGTAGGTAGCTGTTTATCAGTAAATATCTCCACTGAGCTTTAGAAAAGCAGTAGCTTAATAAATTAAGTACTTCCTGGTATGGTTACTGTACTGGTAACTCCCCAAAAGAATCTGGATTGTGGTGAGGGAACAGAGAAAAAAGCTCATTTAGGACCTGCACTTACGAAGGGGGTAGGCAGCTGTATATCAGGGAGTAAAGCTTCTGAGAATAAAAACAGCTGCAGCTTGTTAAGGTAATTACACAGGGGAAAGGATAATGTACTGGGAACTCCTCAGAAGAATCTGATTTGTGGTGAGGGGAGAGAGATAAAAGCTCATTTAGGAACGACATGAACATGCTGCGTAGGTAGCTGTTTATCAGTAAATATCTCCACTGAGATTAAGAAAAGCAGTAGCTTAATAAATTAAGTACTTCCTGGTATGGTTACTGTACTGATAACTCCCCAAAAGAATCTGGATTGTGGTGAGGGAACAGAGAAAAAAGCTCATTTAGGACCTGCACTTACGAATTGGGTAGGCAGCTGTATATCAGGGAGTAAACCTTCTGAGAATAAAAACAGCTGGAGCTTGTTAAGGTAATTACACAGGAGAAAGGATAAAGTACTGGGAACTCCTCAGAAGAATCTGATTTGTGGTGAGGGGAGAGAGATAAAAGCTCATTTAGGAACGACATGAACATGCTGCGTAGGTAGCTGTTTATCAGTAAATATCTCCACTGAGCTTTAGAAAAGCAGTAGCTTAATAAATTAAGTACTTCCTGGTATGGTTACTGTACTGGTAACTCCCCAAATGAATCTGGATTGTGGTGAGGGAACAGAGAAAAAAGCTCATTTAGGACCTGCACTTACGAAGGGGGTAGGCAGCTGTATATCAGCGAGTAAAGCTTCTGAGAATATAAACAGCTGCAGCTTGTTAAGGTAATTACACAGGGGAAAGGATAATGTACTGGGAACTCCTCAGAAGAATCTGATTCGTGGTGAGGGGAGAGAGATAAAAGCTCATTTGGGAACGACATGAACATGCTGCGTAGGTAGCTGTTTATCAGTAAATATCTCCACTGAGATTAAGAAAAGCAGTAGCTTAATAAATTAAGTACTTCCTGGTATGGTTACTGTACTGGTAACTCCCCAAAAGAATCTGGATTGTGGTGAGGGAACAGAGAAAAAAGCTCATTTAGGACCTGCACTTACGAAGGGGGTAGGCAGCTGTATATCAGGGAGTAAACCTTCTGAGAATAAAAACAGCTGGAGCTTGTTAAGGTAATTACACAGGGGAAAGGATAATGTACTGGGAACTCCTCAGAAGAACCTGATTTGTGGTGAGGGGAGAGAGATAAAAGCTCATTTAGGAACGACATAAACATGCTACTTAGGTAGGTGTTTATCAGTAAATATCTCCACTGAGATTAAGAAAAGCAGTAGGTTAATAAATTAAGTCCTTCCTGGTATGGTTACTGTACTGGTAACACCCCAAAAGAATCTGGATTGTGGTGAGCTAACAGAGAAAAAAGCTCATTTAGGACCTGCACTTACGAAGGGGGTAGTAAGCTGTATATCAGGGAGTAAACCTTCTGAGAATAAAAACAGCTGGAGCTTGTTAAGGTAATTACACAGGGGAAAGGATAATGTACTGGGAACTCCTCAGAAGAATCTGATTTGTGGTGAGGGGAGAGAGATAAAAGCTCATTTAGGAACGAAATGAACGTGCTGCGTAGGTAGCTGTTTATCAGTAAATATCTCCACTGAGATTAAGAAAAGCAGTAGCTTAATAAATTAAGTACTTCCTGGGATGGTTACTGTACTGGTAACTCCCCAAAAGAATCTGGATTGTGGTGAGGGAACAGAGAAAAAAGCTCATTTAGGAACTGCACTTACGAAGGGGGTAGGCAGCTGTATATCAGGGAGTAAACCTTCTGAGAATAAAAACAGCTGGAGCTTGTTAAGGTAATTACACAGGAGAAAGGATAAAGTACTGGGAACTCCTCAGAAGAATCTGATTTGTGGTGAGGGGAGAGAGATAAAAGCTCATTTAGGAACGACATGAACATGCTGCGTAGGTAGCTGTTTATCAGTAAATATCTCCACTGAGCTTTAGAAAAGCAGTAGCTTAATAAATTAAGTACTTCCTGGTATGGTTACTGTACTGGTAACTCCCCAAAAGAATCTGGATTGTGGTGAGGGAACAGAGAAAAAAGCTCATTTAGGACCTGCACTTTCGAAGGGGGTAGGCAGCTGTATATCAGGGAGTAAAGCTTCTGAGAATAAAAACAGCTGGAGCTTGTTAAGGTAATTACACAGGGGAAAGGATAATGTACTGGGAACTCCTCAGAAGAATCTGATTTGTGGTGAGGGGAGAGAGATAAAAGCTCATTTAGGAACGACATGAACATGCTGCGTAGGTAGCTGTTTATCAGTAAATATCTCCACTGAGATTAAGAAAAGCAGTAGCTTAATAAATTAAGTACTTCCTGGTATGGTTACTGTACTGGTAACTCCCCAAAAGAATCTGGATTGTGGTGAGGGAAGAGAGAAAAAAGCTCATTTAGGAACTGCACTTACGAAGTGGGTAGGCAGCTGTATATCGGGGAGTAAACCTTCTGAGAATAAAAACAGCTGGAGCTTGTTAAGGTAATTACACAGGAGAAAGGATAAAGTACTGGGAACTCCTCAGAAGAATCTGATTTGTGGTGAGGGGAGAGAGATAAAAGCTCATTTAGGAACGACATGAACATGCTGCGTAGGTAGCTGTTTATCAGTAAATATCTCCACTGAGCTTTAGAAAAGCAGTAGCTTAATAAATTAAGTACTTCCTGGTATGGTTACTGTACTGGTAACTCCCCAAAAGAATCTGGATTGTGGTGAGGGAACAGAGAAAAAAGCTCATTTAGGACCTGCACTTACGAAGGGGGTAGGCAGCTGTATATCAGGGAGTAAAGCTTCTGAGAATAAAAACAGCTGCATCTTGTTAAGGTAATTACACAGGGGAAAGGATAATGTACTCGGAACTCCTCAGAAGAATCTGATTTGTGGTGAGGGGAGAGAGATAAAAGCTCATTTAGGAACGACATGAACATGCTGCGTAGGTAGCTGTTTATCAGGAAATATCTCCACTGAGATTAAGAAAAGCAGTAGCTTAATAAATTAAGTACTTCCTGGTATGGTTACTGTACTGGTAACTCCCCAAAAGAATCTGGATTGTGGTGAGGGAACAGAGAAAAAAGCTCATTTAGGACCTGCACTTACGAAGGGGGTAGGCAGCTGTATATCAGGGAGTAAACCTTCTGAGAATAAAAACAGCTGGAGCTTGTTAAGGTAATTACACAGGGGAAAGGATAATGTACTGGGAACTCCTCAGAAGAATCTGAATTGTGGTGAGGGGAGAGAGATAAAAGCTCATTTAGGAACGACATGAACATGCTGCGTAGGTAGCTGTTTATCAGTAAATATCTCCACTGAGATTAAGAAAAGCAGTAGCTTAATAAATTAAGTACTTCCTGGTATGGTTACTGTACTGGTAACTCCCCAAAAGATCTGGATTGTGGTGAGGGAACAGAGAAAAAAGCTCATTTAGGACCTGCACTTACGAAGGGGGTAGGCAGCTCTATATCAGGGAGTAAACCTTCTGAGAATAAAAACAGCTGGAGCTTGTTAAGGTAATTACACAGGAGAAAGGATAAAGTACTGGGAACTCCTCAGAAGAATCTGATTTGTGGTGAGGGGAGAGAGATAAAAGCTCATTTAGGAACGACATGAACATGCTGCGTAGGTAGCTGTTAATCAGTAAATATCTCCACTGAGCTTTAGAAAATCAGTAGCTTAATAAATTAAGTACTTCCTGGTATGGTTACTGTACTGGTAACTCCCCAAAAGAATCTGGATTGTGGTGAGGGAACAGAGAAAAAAGCTCATTTAGGACCTGCACTTACGAAGGGGGTAGGCAGCTGTATATCAGGGAGTAAAGCTTCTGAGAATAAAAACAGCTGGAGCTTGTTAAGGTAATTACACAGGCGAAAGGATAATGTACTGGGAACTCCTCAGAAGAATCTGATTTGTGGTGAGGCGAGAGAGATAAAAGCTCATTTAGGAACGACATGAACATGCTGCGTAGGTAGCTGTTTATCAGTAAATATCTCCACTGAGATTAAGAAAAGCAGTAGCTTAAAAAATTAAGTACTTCCTGGTATGGTTACTGTACTGGTAACTCCCCAAAAGAATCTGGATTGTGGTGAGGGAACAGAGAAAAAAGCTCATTTAGGACCTGCACTTACGAAGGGGGTAGGCAGCTGTATATCAGGGACTAAACCTTCTGAGAATAAAAACAGCTGGAGCTTGTTAAGGTAATTACACAGGGGAAAAGATAATGTACTGGGAACTCCTCAGAAGAATCTGATTTGTGGTGAGGGGAGAGAGATAAAAGCTCATTTAGGAACGACATGAACATGCTACTTAGGTAGCTGTTTATCAGTAAATATCTCCACTGAGATTAAGAAAAGCAGTAGCTTAATAAATTAAGTACTTCCTGGTATGGTTACTGTACTGGTAACACCCCAAAAGAATCTGGATTGTGGGGAGGGAACAGAGAAAAAAGCTCATTTAGGACCTGCACTTACGAAGGGGGTACGCAGCTGTATATCAGGGAGTAAACCTTCTGAGAATAAAAACAGCTGGAGCTTGTTAAGGTAATTACACAGGGGAAAGGATAATGTACTGGGAACTCCTCAGAAGAATCTGATTTGTGGTGAGGGGAGAGAGATAAAAGCTCATTTAGGAACGACATGAACATGCTGCGTAGGTAGCTGTTTATCAGTAAATATCTCCACTGAGATTAAGAAAAGCAGTAGCTTAATAAATTAAGTACTTCTTGGTATGGTTACTGTACTGGTAACTCCCCAAAAGAGTCTGGATTGTGGTGAGGGAACAGAGAAAAAAGCTCATTTAGGACCTGCACTTACGAAGGGGGTAGGCAGCTGTATATCAGGGAGTAAAGCTTCTGAGAATAAAAACAGCTGCAGCTTGTTAAGGTAATTACACAGGGGAAAGGATAATGTACTGGGAACTCCTCAGAAGAATCTGATTTGTGGTGAGGGAGAGAGATAAAAGCTCATTTAGGAACGACATGAACATGCTGCGTAGGTAGCTGTTTATCAGTAAATATCTCCACTGAGATTAAGAAAAGCAGTAGCTTAATAAATTAAGTACTTCCTGGTATGGTTACTGTACTGGTAACTCCCAAAAGAATCTGGATTTTGGTGAGGGAATAGAGAAAAAAGCTCATTTAAGACCTGCACTTACGAAGGGGTTAGGCAGCTGTATATCAGGGAGTAAAGCTTCTGAGAATAAAAACAGCTGCAGCTTGTTAAGGTAATTACACAGGGGAAAGGATAATGTACTGGGAACTCCTCAGAAGAATCTGATTTGTGGTGAGGGGAGAGAGATAAAAGCTCATTTAGGAACGACATGAACATGCTGCGTAGGTAGCTGTTTATCAGTAAATATCTCCACTGAGATTAAGAAAAGCAGTAGCTTAATAAATTAAGTACTTCCTGGTATGGTTACTGTACTGGTAACTCCCCAAAAGAATCTGGATTGTGGTGAGGGAACAGAGAAAAAAGCTCATTTAGGACCTGCACTTACGAAGGGGGTAGGCAGCTGTATATCAGGGACTAAACCTTCTGAGAATAAAAACAGCTGGAGCTTGTTAAGGTAATTACACAGGGGAAAGGATAATGTACTGGGAACTCCTCAGAAGAATCTGATTTGTGGTGAGGGGAGAGAGATAAAAGCTCATTTAGGAACGACATGAACATGCTGCGTAGGTAGCTGTTTATCAGTAAATATCTCCACTGAGCTTTAGAAAAGCAGTAGCTTAATAAATTAAGTACTTCCTGGTATGGTTACTGTACTGGTAACTCCCCAAAAGAATCTGGATTGTGGTGAGGGAACAGAGAAAAAAGCTCATTTAGGACCTGCACTTACGAAGGGGGTAGGCAGCTGTATATCAGGGAGTAAACCTTCTGAGAATAAAAACAGCTGGAGCTTGTTAAGGTAATTACACAGGAGAAAGGATAAAGTACTGGAAACTCCTCAGAAGAATCTGATTTGTGGTGAGGGGAGAGAGATAAAAGCTCATTTAGGAACGACATAAACATGCTGCGTAGGTAGCTGTTTATCAGTAAATATCTCCACTGAGCTTTAGAAAAGCAGTAGCTTAATAAATTAAGTACTTCCTGGTATGGTTACTGTACTGGTAACTCCCCAAAAGAATCTGGATTGTGGTGAGGGAACAGAGAAAAAAGCTCATTTATGACCTGCACTTACGAAGGGGGTAGGCAGCTGTATATCAGGGGAGTAAAGCTTCTGAGAATAAAAACAGCTGCAGCTTGTTAAGGTAATTACACAGGGGAAAGGATAATGTACTGGGAACTCCTCAGAAGAATCTGATTTGTGGTGAGGGGAGAGAGATAAAAGCTCATTTAGGAACGACATGAACATGCTGCGTAGGTAGCTGTTTATCAGTAAATATCTCCACTGAGATTAAGAAAAGCAGTAGCTTAATAAATTAAGTACTTCCTGGTATGGTTACTGTACTGATAACTCCCCAAAAGAATCTGGATTGTGGTGAGGGAACAGAGAAAAAAGCTCATTTAGGACCTGCACTTACGAATTGGGTAGGCAGCTGTATATCAGGGAGTAAACCTTCTGAGAATAAAAACAGCTGGAGCTTGTTAAGGTAATTACACAGGAGAAAGGATAAAGTACTGGGAACTCCTCAGAAGAATCTGATTTGTGGTGAGGGGAGAGAGATAAAAGCTCATTTAGGAACGACATGAACATGCTGCGTAGGTAGCTGTTTATCAGTAAATATCTCCACTGAGCTTTAGAAAAGCAGTAGCTTAATAAATTAAGTACTTCCTGGTATGGTTACTGTACTGGTAACTCCCCAAATGAATCTGGATTGTGGTGAGGGAACAGAGAAAAAAGCTCATTTAGGACCTGCACTTACGAAGGGGGTAGGCAGCTGTATATCAGCGAGTAAAGCTTCTGAGAATATAAACAGCTGCAGCTTGTTAAGGTAATTACACAGGGGAAAGGATAATGTACTGGGAACTCCTCAGAAGAATCTGATTCGTGGTGAGGGGAGAGAGATAAAAGCTCATTTGGGGAACGACATGAACATGCTGCGTAGGTAGCTGTTTATCAGTAAATATCTCCACTGAGATTAAGAAAAGCAGTAGCTTAATAAATTAAGTACTTCCTGGTATGGTTACTGTACTGGTAACTCCCCAAAAGAATCTGGATTGTGGTGAGGGAACAGAGAAAAAAGCTCATTTAGGACCTGCACTTACGAAGGGGGTAGGCAGCTGTATATCAGGGAGTAAAGCTTCTGAGAATAAAAACAGCTGCAGCTTGTTAAGGTAATTACACAGGGGAAAGGATAATGTACTGGGAACTCCTCAGAAGAATCTGATTTGTGGTGAGGGGAGAGAGATAAAAGCTCATTTAGGAACGACATGAACATGCTGCGTAGGTAGCTGTTTATCAGTAAATATCTCCACTGAGATTAAGAAAAGCAGTAGCTTAATAAATTAAGTACTTCCTGGTATGGTTACTGTACTGATAACTCCCCAAAAGAATCTGGATTGTGGTGAGGGAACAGAGAAAAAAGCTCATTTAGGACCTGCACTTACGAATTGGGTAGGCAGCTGTATATCAGGGAGTAAACCTTCTGAGAATAAAAACAGCTGGAGCTTGTTAAGGTAATTACACAGGAGAAAGGATAAAGTACTGGGAACTCCTCAGAAGAATCTGATTTGTGGTGAGGGGAGAGAGATAAAAGCTCATTTAGGAACGACATGAACATGCTGCGTAGGTAGCTGTTTATCAGTAAATATCTCCACTGAGCTTTAGAAAAGCAGTAGCTTAATAAATTAAGTACTTCCTGGTATGGTTACTGTACTGGTAACTCCCCAAATGAATCTGGATTGTGGTGAGGGAACAGAGAAAAAAGCTCATTTAGGACCTGCACTTACGAAGGGGGTAGGCAGCTGTATATCAGCGAGTAAAGCTTCTGAGAATATAAACAGCTGCAGCTTGTTAAGGTAATTACACAGGGGAAAGGATAATGTACTGGGAACTCCTCAGAAGAATCTGATTCGTGGTGAGGGGAGAGAGATAAAAGCTCATTTGGGAACGACATGAACATGCTGCGTAGGTAGCTGTTTATCAGTAAATATCTCCACTGAGATTAAGAAAAGCAGTAGCTTAATAAATTAAGTACTTCCTGGTATGGTTACTGTACTGGTAACTCCCCAAAAGAATCTGGATTGTGGTGAGGGAACAGAGAAAAAAGCTCATTTAGGACCTGCACTTACGAAGGGGGTAGGCAGCTGTATATCAGGGAGTAAACCTTCTGAGAATAAAAACAGCTGGAGCTTGTTAAGGTAATTACACAGGGGAAAGGATAATGTACTGGGAACTCCTCAGAAGAACCTGATTTGTGGTGAGGGGAGAGAGATAAAAGCTCATTTAGGAACGACATAAACATGCTACTTAGGTAGGTGTTTATCAGTAAATATCTCCACTGAGATTAAGAAAAGCAGTAGGTTAATAAATTAAGTCCTTCCTGGTATGGTTACTGTACTGGTAACACCCCAAAAGAATCTGGATTGTGGTGAGCTAACAGAGAAAAAAGCTCATTTAGGACCTGCACTTACGAAGGGGGGTAGTAAGCTGTATATCAGGGAGTAAACCTTCTGAGAATAAAAACAGCTGGAGCTTGTTAAGGTAATTACACAGGGGAAAGGATAATGTACTGGGAACTCCTCAGAAGAATCTGATTTGTGGTGAGGGGAGAGAGATAAAAGCTCATTTAGGAACGAAATGAACGTGCTGCGTAGGTAGCCTGTTTATCAGTAAATATCTCCACTGAGATTAAGAAAAGCAGTAGCTTAATAAATTAAGTACTTCCTGGTATGGTTACTGTACTGGTAACTCCCCAAAAGAATCTGGATTGTGGTGAGGGAACAGAGAAAAAAGCTCATTTAGGACCTGCACTTACGAAGGGGGTAGGCAGCTGTATATCAGGGAGTAAACCTTCTGAGAATAAAAACAGCTGGAGCTTGTTAAGGTAATTACACAGGAGAAAGGATAAAGTACTGGGAACTCCTCAGAAGAATCTGATTTGTGGTGAGGGGAGAGAGATAAAAGCTCATTTAGGAACGACATGAACATGCTGCTTAGGTAGCTGTTTATCAGTAAATATCTCCACTGAGCTTTAGAAAAGCAGTAGCTTAATAAATTAAGTACTTCCTGGTATGGTTACTGTACTGGTAACTCCCCAAAAGAATCTGGATTGTGGTGAGGGAACAGAGAAAAAAGCTCATTTAGGACCTGCACTTACGAAGGGGTTAGGCAGCTGTATATCAGGGAGTAAAGCTTCTGAGAATAAAAACAGCTGCAGCTTGTTAAGGTAATTACACAGGGAAAGGA
>NW_025958813.1:0-46782 GCF_023159225.1 Perognathus longimembris pacificus | reverse complement strand
TTTTCATTCTTCCCTCACCACAATCCAGATTATTTTGGGGAGTTACCAGTACAGTAACCATACCAGGAAGTACTTAATTTATTAAGCTACTGCTTTTCTTAATCTCAGTGGAGATATTTACTGATAAACAGCTACCTACGCAGCATGTTCATGTCGTTCCTAAATGAGCTTTTATCTCTCTCCCCTCACCACAAATCAGATTCTTCTGAGGAGTTCCCAGTACATTATCCTTTCTCCTGTGTAATTACCTTAACAAGCTCCAGCTGTTTTTATTCTCAGAAGGTTTACTCCCTGATATACAGCTGCCTACCCCCTTCGTAAGTGCAGGTCCTAAATGAGCTTTTTTCTCTGTTCCCTCACCACAATCCAGATTCTTTTGGGGAGTTACCAGTACAGTAACCATACCAGGAAGTACTTAATTTATTAACCTACTGCTTTTCTTAATCTCAGTGGAGATATTTACTGATAAACAGCTACCTAAGTAGCATGTACATGTAGTTCTTAAATGAGCTTTTATCTCTCTCCCCTCACCACAAATCAGATTCTTCTGAGGAGTTCCCCGTACATTATCCTTTCCCCTGTGTAATTACCTTAACAAGCTCCAGCTGTTTTTATTCTCAGAAGCTTTACTCCCTGATATACAGCTGCCTACCCCCTTCGTAAGTGCAGGTCCTAAATGAGCTTTTTTCTCTGTTCCCTCACCACAATCCAGATTCTTTTGGGGAGTTACCAGTACAGTAAGCATACCAGGAAGTACTTAATTTATTAAGCTACTGCTTTTCTTAATCTCAGTGGAGATATTTTCTGATAAACAGCTACCTACGCAGCATGTTCATGTCGTTCCTAAATGAGCTTTTATCTCTCTCCCCTCACCACAAATCAGATTCTTCTGAGGAGTTCCCAGTACATTATCCTTTCCCCTGTGTAATTAGCATAACAAGCTGCAGCTGTTTTTATTCTCAGAAGCTTTACTCCCTGATATACAGCTGCCTACCCCCTTCGTAAGTGCACGTCCTAAATGAGCTTTTTTCTCTGTTCCCTCACCACAATCCAGATTCTTTTGGGGAGTTACCAGTACAGTAACCATACCAGGAAGTACTTAATTTATTAAGTTACTGCTTTTCTAAAGCTCAGTGGAGATATTTACTGATAAACAGCTACCTACGCAGCATGTTCATGTCGTTCCTAAATGAGCTTTTATCTCTCTCCCCTCACCACAAATCAGAATCTTCTGAGGAGTTCCCAGTACATTATCCTTTCTCCTGTGTAATTACCTTAACAAGCTCCAGCTGTTTTTATTCTCAGAAGGTTTACTCCCTGATATACAGCTGCCTACCCCTTCGTAAGTGCAGGTCCTAAATGAGCTTTTTTCTCTGTTCCCTCACCACAATCCAGATTCTTTTGGGGAGTTACCAGTACAGTAACCATACCAGGAAGTACTTAATTTATTAAGCTACTGCTTTTCTTAATCTCAGTGGAGATATTTACTGATAAACAGCTACCTACGCAGCATGTTCATGTCGTTCCTAAATGAGCTTTTATCTCTCTCCCTCACCACAAATCAGATTCTTCTGAGGAGTTCCCAGTACATTATCCTTTCCCCTGTGTAATTACCTTAACAATCTCCAGCTGTTTTTATTCTCAGAAGGTTTACTCCCTGATATACAGCTGCCTACCCCCTTCCTAAGTGCAGGTCCTAAATGAGCTTTTATCTCTCTCCCCTCACCACAAATCAGATTCTTCTGAGGAGTTCCCAGTACATTATCCTTTCCCCTGTGTAATTACCTTAACAAGCTCCAGCTGTTTTTATTCTCAGAAGCTTTACTCCCTGATATACAGCTGACTACCCCCTTCGAAAGTGCCGGTCCTAATGAGCTTTTTTCTCTGTTCCCTCACCACAATCCAGATCCTTTTGGGGAGTTACCAGTACAGTAACCATACCAGGAAGTACTTAATTTATTAAGCTACTGCTTTCTTAATCTCAGTGGAGATATTTACTGATAAACAGCTACCTACGCAGCATGTTCATGTCGTTTGAAAATGAGCTTTTATCTCTCTCCCGTCACCACAAATCAGAATGTTCTGAGGAGTTCCCAGTACATTATCCTTTCCCCTGTGTAATTACCTTAACAAGCTCCAGCTGTTTTTATTCTCAGAAGGTTTACTCCCTGATATACAGCTGCCTAACCCCTTCGTAAGTGCAGGTCTTAAATGAGCTTTTTTCTCTGTTCCCTCACCACAATCCAGATTGTTTTGGGGAGTTACCAGTACAGTAACCATACCAGGAAGTACTTAATTTATTAAGCTACTGCTTTTCTTAATCTCCGTGGAGATATTTACTGATAAACAGCTACCTACGCAGCATGTTCATGTCGTTCCTAAATGAGCTTTTATCTCTCTCCCCTCACCACAAATCAGATTCTTCTGAGGAGTTCCCAGTACATTATCCTTTCCTCTGTGTAATTACCTTAACAAGCTCCAGCTGTTTTTATTCTCAGAAGGTTTACTCCCTGATATACAGCTGCCTACCCCCTTCGTAAGTGCAGGTCCTAAATGAGCTTTTTTCTCTGTTCCCTCACCACAATCCAGATTCTTTTGGGGAGTTACCAGTACAGTAACCATACCAGGAAGTACTTAATTTATTAACCTACTGCTTTTCTTAATCTCAGTGGAGATATTTACTGATAAACAGCTACCTACGCAACATGTTCATGTCGTTCCTAAATGAGCTTTTATCTCTCTCCCCTCACCACAAATCAGATTCTTCTGAGGAGTTCCCAGTACATTATCCTTTCTCCTGTGTAATTACCTTAACAAGCTCCAGCTGTTTTTATTCTCAGAAGGTTTACTCCCTGATATACAGCTGCCTACCCCTTCGTAATTGCAGGTCCTAAATGAGCTTTTTTCTCTGTTCCCTCACCACAATCCAGATTCTTTTGGGGAGTTACCAGTACAGTAACCATACCAGGAAGTACTTAATTTATTAACCTACTGCTTTTCTTAATCTCAGTGGAGATATTTACTGATAAACAGCTACCTAAGTAGCATGTACATGTAGTTCTTAAATGAGCTTTTATCTCTCTCCCCTCACCACAAATCAGATTCTTCTGAGGAGTTCCCCGTACATTATCCTTTCCCCTGTGTAATTACCTTAACAAGCTCCAGCTGTTTTTATTCTCAGAAGCTTTACTCCCTGATATACAGCTGCCTACCCCCTTCGTAAGTGCAGGTCCTAAATGAGCTTTTTTCTCTGTTCCCTCACCACAATCCAGATTCTTTTGGGGAGTTACCAGTACAGTAACCATACCAGGAAGTACTTAATTTATTAAGCTACTGCTTTTCTTAATCTCAGTGGAGATATTTACTGATAAACAGCTACCTACGCAGCATGTTCATGTCGTTCCTAAATGAGCTTTTATCTCTCTCCCCTCACCACAAATCAGATTCTTCTGAGGAGTTCCCAGTACATTATCCTTTCCCCTGTGTAATTACCTTAACAAGCTCCAGCTGTTTTTATTCTCAGAAGGTTTACTCCCTGATATACAGCTGCCTACCCCCTTCGTAAGTGCAGTTCCTAAATGAGCTTTTTTCATTCTTCCCTCACCACAATCCAGATTATTTTGGGGAGTTACCAGTACAGTAACCATACCAGGAAGTACTTAATTTATTAAGCTACTGCTTTTCTTAATCTCAGTGGAGATATTTCTGATAAACAGCTACCTACGCAGCATGTTCATGTCGTTCCTAAATGAGCTTTTATCTCTCTCCCCTCACCACAAATCAGATTCTTCTGAGGAGTTCCCAGTACATTATCCTTTCCCCTGTGTAATTAGCTTAACAAGCTGCAGCTGTTTTTATTCTCAGAAGCTTTACTCCCTGATATACAGCTGCCTACCCCCTTCGTAAGTGCACGTCCTAAATGAGCTTTTTTCTCTGTTCCCTCACCACAATCCAGATTCTTTTGGGGAGTTACCAGTACAGTAACCATACCAGGAAGTACTTAATTTATTAAGCTACTGCTTTTCTAAAGCTCAGTGGAGATATTTACTGATAAACAGCTACCTACGCAGCATGTTCATGTCGTTCCTAAATGAGCTTTTATCTCTCTCCCCTCACCACAAATCAGATTCTTCTGAGGAGTTCCCAGTACATTATTCTTTCTCCTGTGTAATTACCTTAACAAGCTCCAGCTGTTTTTATTCTCAGAAGGTTTACTCCTGATATACAGCTGCCTACCCCCTTCGTAAGTGCAGGTCCTAAATGAGCTTTTTTCTCTGTTCCCTCACCACAATCCAGATTCTTTTGGGGAGTTACCAGTACAGTAACCATACCAGGAAGTACTTAATTAATTAAGCTACTGCTTTTCTTAATCTCAGTGGAGATATTTACTGATAAACAGCTACCTACGCAGCATGTTCTTGTCGTTCCTAAATGAGCTTTTATCTCTCTCCCCTCACCACAAATCAGATTCTTCTGAGGAGTTCCCAGTACATTATCCTTTCCCCTGTGTAATTACCTTAACAATCTCCAGCTGTTTTTATTCTCAGAAGGTTTACTCCCTGATATACAGCTGCCTACCCCCTTCCTAAGTGCAGGTCCTAAATGAGCTTTTATCTCTCTCCCCTCACCACAAATCAGATTCTTCTGAGGAGTTCCCAGTACATTATCCTTTCCCTGTGTAATTACCTTAACAAGCTCCACCTGTTTTTATTCTCAGAAGCTTTACTCCCTGATATACAGCTGACTACCCCCTTCGAAAGTGCCGGTCCTAAATGAGCTTTTTTCTCTGTTCCCTCACCACAATCCAGATCCTTTTGGGGAGTTACCAGTACAGTAACCATACCAGGAAGTACTTAATTTATTAAGCTACTGCTTTTCTTAATCTCAGTGGAGATATTTACTGATAAACAGCTAACCTACGCAGCATGTTCATGTCGTTTGAAAATGAGCTTTTATCTCTCTCCCGTCACCAAAAATCAGAATGTTCTGAGGAGTTCCCAGTACATTATCCTTTCCCCTGTGTAATTACCTTAACAAGCTCCAGCTGTTTTTATTCTCAGAAGGTTTACTCCCTGATATACAGCTGCCTACCCCCTTCGTAAGTGCAGGTCCTAAATGAGCTTTTTTCTCTGTTCCCTCACCACAATCCAGATTCTTTTGGGGAGTTACCAGTACAGTAAGCATACCAGGAAGTACTTAATTTATTAAGCTACTGCTTTTCTTAATCTCAGTGGAGATATTTTCTGATAAACAGCTACCTACGCAGCATGTTCATGTCGTTCCTAAATGAGCTTTTATCTCTCTCCCCTCACCACAAATCAGATTCTTCTGAGGAGTTCCCAGTACATTATCCTTTCCCCTGTGTAATTAGCTTAACAAGCTGCAGCTGTTTTTATTCTCAGAAGCTTTACTCCCTGATATACAGCTGCCTACCCCCTTCGTAAGTGCACGTCCTAAATGAGCTTTTTTCTCTGTTCCCTCACCACAATCCAGATTCTTTTGGGGAGTTACCAGTACAGTAACCATACCAGGAAGTACTTAATTTATTAAGCTAACTGCTTTTCTAAAGCTCAGTGGAGATATTTACTGATAAAACAGCTACCTACGCAGCATGTTCATGTCGTTCCTAAATGAGCTTTTATCTCTCTCCCCTCACCACAAATCAGATTTCTTCTGAGGAGTTCCCAGTACATTATCCTTTCTCCTGTGTAATTACCTTAACAAGCTCCAGCTGTTTTTATTCTCAGAAGGTTTACTCCCTGATATACAGCTTGCCTACCCCCTTCGTAAGTGCAGGTCCTAAATGAGCTTTTTTCTCTGTTCCCTCACCACAATCCAGATTCTTTTGGGGAGTTACCAGTACAGTAACCATACAGGAAGTACTTAATTTATTAAGCTACTGCTTTTCTTAATCTCAGTGGAGATATTTACTGATAAACAGCTACCTACGCAGCATGTTCATGTCGTTCCTAAATGAGCTTTTATCTCTCTCCCCTCACCACAAATCAGATTCTTCTGAGGAGTTTCCCAGTACATTATCCTTTCCCCTGTGTAATTACCTTAACAATCTCCAGCTGTTTTTATTCTCAGAAGGTTTACTCCCTGATATACAGCTGCCGACCCCCTTCCTAAGTGCAGGTCCTAAATGAGCTTTTATCTCTCTCCCCTCACCACAAATCAGATTCTTCTGAGGAGTTCCCAGTACATTATCCTTTCCCCTGTGTAATTACCTTAACAAGCTCCAGCTGTTTTTATTCTCAGAAGCTTTACTCCCTGATATACAGCTGACTACCCCCTTCGAAAGTGCCGGTCCTAAATGAGCTTTTTTCTCTGTTCCCTCACCACAATCCAGATTCTTTTGGGGAGTTACCAGTACAGTAACCATACCAGGAAGTACTTAATTTATTAAGCTACTGCTTTTCTTAATCTCAGTGGAGATATTTTCTGATAAACAGCTACCTACGCAGCATGTTCATGTCGTTCCTAAATGAGCTTTTATCTCTCTCCCCTCACCACAAATCAGATTCTTCTGAGGAGTTCCCAGTACATTATCCTTTCCCCTGTGAAATTAGCTTAACAAGCTGCAGCTGTTTTTATTCTCAGAAGCTTTACTCCCTGATATACAGCTGCCTACCCCCTTCGTAAGTGCACTTCCTAAATGAGCTTTTTTCTCTGTTCCCTCACCACAATCCAGATTCTTTTGGGGAGTTACCAGTACAGTAACCATACCAGGAAGTACTTAATTTATTAAGCTACTGCTTTTCTAAAGCTCAGTGGAGATATTTACTGATAAACAGCTACCTACGCAGCATGTTCATGTCGTTCCTAAATGAGCTTTTATCTCTCTCCCCTCACCACAAATCAGATTCTTCTGAGGAGTTCCCAGTACATTATCCTTTCTCCTGTGTAATTACCTTAACAAGCTCCAGCTGTTTTTATTCTCAGAAGGTTTACTCCCTGATATACAGCTGCCTACCCCTTCGTAAGTGCAGGTCCTAAATGAGCTTTTTTCTCTGTTCCCTCACCACAATCCAGATTCTTTTGGGGAGTTTACCAGTACAGTAACCATACCAGGAAGTACTTAATTTATTAAGCTACTGCTTTTCTTAATTCAGTGGAGATATTTACTGATAAACAGCTACCTACGCAGCATGTTCATGTCGTTCCTAAATGAGCTTTTATCTCTCTCCCCTCACCACAAATCAGATTCTTCTGAGGAGTTCCCAGTACATTATCCTTTCCCCTGTGTAATTACCTTAACAATCTCCAGCTGTTTTTATTCTCAGAAGGTTTACTCCCTGATATACAGCTGCCGACCCCCTTCCTAAGTGCAGGTCCTAAATGAGCTTTTATCTCTCTCCCCTCACCACAAATCAGATTCTTCTGAGGAGTTCCCAGTACATTATCCTTTCCCCTGTGTAATTACCTTAACAAGCTCCAGCTGTTTTTATTCTCAGAAGCTTTACTCCCTGATATACAGCTGACTACCCCCTTCGAAAGTGCCGGTCCTAAATGAGCTTTTTTCTCTGTTCCCTCACCACAATCCAGATTCTTTTGGGGAGTTACCAGTACAGTAACCATACCAGGAAGTACTTAATTTATTAAGCTACTGCTTTTCTTAATCTCAGTGGAGATATTTACTGATAAACAGCTACCTACGCAGCATGTTCATGTCGTTTGAAAATGAGCTTTTATCTCTCTCCCGTCACCACAAATCAGAATGTTCTGTGGAGTTCCCAGTACATTATCCTTTCCCCTGTGTAATTACCTTAACAAGCTCCAGCTGTTTTTATTCTCAGAAGGTTTACTCCCTGATATACAGCTGCCTACCCCCTTCGTAAGTGCAGGTCTTAAATGAGCTTTTTTCTCTGTTCCCTCACCACAATCCAGATTGTTTTGGGGAGTTACCAGTACAGTAACCATACCAGGAAGTACTTAATTTATTAAGCTACTGCTTTTCTTAATCTCCGTGGAGATATTTACTGATAAACAGCTACCTACGCAGCATGTTCATGTCGTTCCTAAATGAGCTTTTATCTCTCTCCCCTCACCACAAATCAGATTCTTCTGAGGAGTTCCCAGTACATTATCCTTTCCCCTGTGTAATTACCTTAACAAGCTCCAGCTGTTTTTATTCTCAGAAGGTTTACTCCCTGATATACAGCTGCCTACCACCTTCGTAAGTGCAGGTCCTAAATGAGCTTTTTTCTCTGTTCCCTCACCACAATCCAGATTCTTTTGGGGAGTTACCAGTACAGTAACCATACCAGGAAGTACTTAATTTATTATCCTACTGATTTTCTTAATCTCAGTGGAGATATTTACTGATAAACAGCTACCTACGCAGCATGTTCATGTCGTTCCTAAATGAGCTTTTATCTCTCTCCCCTCACCACAAATCAGATTCTTCTGAGGAGTTCCCAGTACATTATCCTTTCTCCTGTGTAATTACCTTAACAAGCTCCAGCTGTTTTTATTCTCAGAAGGTTTACTCCCTGATATACAGCTGCCTACCCCCTTCGTAAGTGCAGGTCCTAAATGAGCTTTTTTCTCTGTTCCCTCACCACAATCCAGATTCTTTTGGGGAGTTACCAGTACAGTAACCATACCAGGAAGTACTTAATTATTAACCTACTGCTTTTCTTAATCTCAGTGGAGATATTTACTGATAAACAGCTACCTAAGTAGCATGTACATGTAGTTCTTAAATGAGCTTTTATCTCTCTCCCCTCACCACAAATCAGATTCTTCTGAGGAGTTCCCCGTACATTATCCTTTCCCCTGTGTAATTACCTTAACAAGCTCCAGCTGTTTTTATTCTCAGAAGCTTTACTCCCTGATATACAGCTGCCTACCCCCTTCGTAAGTGCAGGTCCTAAATGAGCTTTTTTCTCTGTTCCCTCACCACAATCCAGATTCTTTTGGGGAGTTACCAGTACAGTAACCATACCAGGAAGTACTTAATTTATTAAGCTACTGCTTTTCTTAATCTCAGTGGAGATATTTACTGATAAACAGCTACCTACGCAGCATGTTCATGTCGTTCCTAAATGAGCTTTTATCTCTCTCCCCTCACCACAAATCAGATTCTTCTGAGGAGTTCCCAGTACATTATCATTTCCCCTGTGTAATTACCTTAACAAGCTCCAGCTGTTTTTATTCTCAGAAGGTTTAGTCCCTGATATACAGCTGCCTACCTCCTTCGTAAGTGCAGGTCCTAAATGAGCTTTTTTCTCTGTTCCCTCACCACAATCCAGATTCTTTTGGGGAGTTACCAGTACAGTAAGAATACCAGGAAGTACTTAATTTATTAAGCTACTGCTTTTCTTAATCTCAGTGGAGATATTTTCTGATAAACAGCTACCTACGCAGCATGTTCATGTCGTTCCTAAATGAGCTTTTATCTCTCTCCCCTCACCACAAATCAGATTCTTCTGAGGAGTTCCCAGTACATTATCCTTTCCCCTGTGTAATTACCTTAACAAGCTGCAGCTGTTTTTATTCTCAGAAGCTTTACTCCGTGATATACAGCTGCCTACCCCCTTCGTAAGTGCACGTCCTAAATGAGCTTTTTTCTCTGTTCCCTCACAACAATTCAGATTATTTTGGGGAGTTACCAGTACAGTAACCATACCAGGAAGTACTTAATTTATTAAGCTACTGCTTTTCTAAAGCTCAGTGGAGATATTTACTGATAAACAGCTACCTACGCAGCATGTTCATGTCGTTCCTAAATGAGCTTTTATCTCTCTCCCCTCACCACAAATCAGATTCTTCTGAGGAGTTCCCAGTACATTATCCTTTCTCCTGTGTAATTACCTTAACAAGCTCCAGCTGTTTTTATTCTCAGAAGGTTTACTCCCTGATATACAGCTGCCTACCCCCTTCGTAAGTCCAGGTCCTAAATGAGCTTTTTTCTCTGTTCCCTCACCACAATCCAGATTCTTTTGGGGAGTTACCAGTACAGTAACCATACCAGGAAGTACTTAATTTATTAAGCTACTGCTTTTCTTAATCTCAGTGGAGATATTTACTGATAAACAGCTACCTACGCAGCATGTTCATGTCGTTCCTAAATGAGCTTTTATCTCTCTCCCCTCACCACAAATCAGATTCTTCTGAGGAGTTCCCAGTACATTATCCTTTCCCCTGTGTAATTACCTTAACAATCTCCAGCTGTTTTTATTCTCAGAAGGTTTACTCCCTGATATACAGCTGCCTACCCCCTTCGTAAGTGCAGGTCATAAATGAGCTTTTTTCTCTGTTCCCTCACCACAATCCAGATTCTTTTGGGGAGTTACCAGTACAGTAACCATACCAGGAAGTACTTAATTTATTAAGCTACTGCTTTTCTTAATCTCAGTGGAGATATTTACTGATAAACAGCTACCTACGCAGCATGTTCATGTCGTTCCTAAATGAGCTTTTATCTCTCTCCCCTCACCACAAATCAGATTCTTCTGAGGAGTTCCCAGTACATTATCCTTTCCACTGTGTAATTACCTTACCAAGATGCAGCTGTTTTTATACTCAGAAGCTTTACTCCCTGATATACAGCTGCCTACCCCCTTCGTAAGTGCAGGTCCTAAATGAGCTTTTTTCTCTGTTCCCTCACCACAATCCAGATTCTTTTGGGGAGTTACCAGTACAGTAACCATACCAGGAAGTACTTAATTTATTAAGCTACTGCTTTTCTAAAGCTCAGTGGAGATATTTACTGATAAACAGCTACCTACGCAGCATATTCATGTCGTTCCTATATGAGCTTTTATCTCTCTCCCCTCACCACAAATCAGATTCTTCTGAGGAGTTCCCAGTACTTTATCCTTTCTCCTGTGTAATTACCTTAACAAGCTCCAGCTGTTTTTATTCTCAGAAGGTTTACTCCCTGATATACAGCTGCCTACCCCCTTCGTAAGTGCAGGTCCTAAATGAGCTTTTTTCTCTGTTCCCTCACCACAATCCAGATTCTTTTGGGAGTTACCAGTACAGTAAACATACCAGGAAGTACTTAATTTATTAAGCTACTGCTTTTCTTAATCTCAGTGGAGATATTTACTGATAAACAGCTACCTACGCAGCATGTTCATGTCGTTCCTAAATGAGCTTTTATCTCTCTCCCCTCACCACAAATCAGATTCTTCTGAGGAGTTCCCAGTACATTATCCATTCCCCTGTGTAATTACCTTAACAAGCTCCAACTGTTTTTATTGTCAGAAGCTTTACTCCTTGATATACAGCTGCCTACCCCCTTCGTAATTGCAGGTCCAAAATGAGCTTTTTTCTCTGTTCCCTCACCACAATCCAGATTCTTTTGGGGAGTTACCAGTACAGTAACCATACCAGGAAGTACTTAATTTATTAAGCTACTGCTTTTCTTAATCTCAGTGGAGATATTTACTGATAAACATCTACCTAAGCAGCATGTACATGTAGTTCCTAAATGAGCTTTTATCTCTCTCCCCTCACCACAAATCAGATTCTTCTTAGGAGTTCCCAGTACATTATCCTTTCCCCTGTGTAATTACCTTAACAAGCTCCAGCTTTTTTTATTCTCAGAAGCTTTACTCCCTGATATACAGCTGCCTACCCCCTTCGTAAGTGCAGGTCCTAAATGAGCTTTTTTCTCTGTTCCCTCACCACAATCCAGATTCTTTTGGGGAGTTACCAGTACAGTAACCATACCAGGACGTACTTAATTTATTAAGCTACTGCTTTTCTTAATCTCAGTGGAGATATTTACTGATAAACAGCTACGTACGCAGCATGTTCATGTCGTTCCTTAATGAGCTTTTATCTCTCTCCCCTCACCACAAATCAGATTCTTCTGAGGAGTTCGCAGTACATTATCCTTTCCCCTGTGTAATTACCTTAACAAGCTCCAGCTGTTTTTATTCTCAGAAGGTTTACTCCCTGATATACAGCTGCCTACCCCCTTCGTAAGTGCAGGTCCTAAATGAGCTTTTTTCTCTGTTCCCTCACCAGAATCCAGATTCTTTTGGCGAGTTACCAGTACAGTAACTATACCAGGAAGTACTTAATTTATTAAGCTACTGCTTTTCTTAATCTCAGTGGAGATATTTACTGATAAACAGCTACCTACGCAGCATGTTCATGTCGTTTGAAAATGAGCTTTTATCTCTCTCCCCTCACCACAAATCAGAATCTACTGAGGAGTTCCCAGTACATTATCCTTTCCCCTGTGTAATTACCTTAACAAGATGCAGCTGTTTTTATTCTCAGAAGGTTTACTCCCTGATATACAGCTGCCTACCCCCTTCGTAAGTGCAGGTCCTAAATGAGCTTTTTTCTCTGTTCCCTCACCACAATCCAGATTCTTTTGGGGAGTTACCAGTACAGTAACCATACCAGGAAGTACTTAATTTATTAAGCTACTGCTTTTCTTAATCTCAGTGGAGATATTTACTGATAAACAGCTACCTACGCAGCATGTTCATGTCGTTTGAAAATGAGCTTTTATCTCTCTCCCCTCACCACAAATCAGAATCTTCTGAGGAGTTCCCAGTACATTATCCTTTCCCCTGTGTAATTACCTTAACAAGCTCCAGCTGTTTTTATTCTCAGAAGGTTTACTCCCTGATATACAGCTGCCTACCCCCTTCGTAAGTGCAGGTCCTAAATGACCTTTTTTTCTCTGTTCCCTCACCACAATCCAGATTCTTTTGGGGAGTTACCAGTACAGGAACCATACCAGGAAGTACTTAATTTATTAAGCTACTGCTTTTCCTAATCTCAGTGGAGATATTTACTGATAAACAGCTACCTACGCAGCATGTTCATGTCTTTCCTAAATGAGCTTTTATCTCTCTCCCCTCACCACAAATCAGATTCTTCTGAGGAGTTCCCAGTAAATTATCCTTTCCCCTGTGTAATTACCTTAACAAACTCCAGCTGTTTTTATTCTCAGAAGCTTTACTCCCTGATATACAGCTGCCTACCCCCTTCGTAAGTGCAGGTCCTAAATGAGCTTTTTTCTCTGTTCCCTCACCACAATCCAGATTCTTTTGGGGAGTTACCAGTACAGTAACCATACCAGGAAGTACTTAATTTATTAAGCTACTACTTTTCTTAATCTCAGTGGAGATATTTACTGATAAACAGCTACCTAAGTAGCATGTACATGTAGTTCTTAAATGAGGTTTTATCTCTCTCCCCTCACCACAAATCAGATTCTTCTGAGGAGTTCCCCGTACATTATCCTTTCCCCTGTGTAATTACCTTAACAAGCTCCAGCTGTTTTTATTCTCAGAAGCTTTACTCCCTGATATACAGCTGCCTACCCCCTTCGTAAGTGCAGGTCCTAAATGAGCTTTTTTCTCTGTTCCCTCACCTCAATCCAGATTCTTTTGGGGAGTTACCAGTACAGTAACCATACCAGGAAGTACTTAATTTATTAAGCTACTGCTTTTCTTAATCTCAGTGGAGATATTTACTGATAAACAGCTACCTACGCAGCATGTTCATGTCGTTCCTAAATGAGCTTTTATCTCTCTCCCCTCACCACAAATCAGATTCTTCTGAGGAGTTCCCAGTACAATATCCTTTCCCCTGTGTAATTACCTTAACAAGCTCCAGCTGTTTTTATACTCAGAAGGTTTACTCCCTGATATACAGCTGCCTACCCCCTTCGTAAGTGCAGTTCCTAAATGAGCTTTTTTCATTCTTCCCTCACCACAATCCAGATTCTTTTGGGGAGTTACCAGTACAGTAACCATACCAGGAAGTACTTAATTTATTAAGCTACTGCTTTTCTTAATCTCAGTGGAGATATTTACTGATAAACAGCTACCTACGCAGCATGTTCATGTCGTTCCTAAATGAGCTTTTATCTCTCTCCCCTCACCACAAATCAGATTCTTCTGAGGAGTTCCCAGTACATTATCCTTTCCCCTGTGTAATTACCTTAACAAGCTCCAGCTGTTTTTATTCTCAGAATCTTTACTCCCTGATATACAGCTGCCTATCCCCTTCGAAAGTGCAGGTCCTAAATGAGCTTTTTTCTCTGTTCCCTCAGCACAATCCAGATTCTTTTGGGGAGTTACCAGTACAGTAACCATACCAGGAAGTACTTAATTTATTAAGCTACTGCTTTTCTTAATCTCAGTGGAGATATTTACTGATAAACAGCTACCTACGCAGCATATTCATGTCGTTCCTAAATGGGCTTTTATCTCTCTCCCCTCACCACAAATCAGATTCTTCTGAGGAGTTCCCAGTACATTATTCTTTCCCCTGTGTAATTACCTTAACAAGCTCCAGCTGTTTTTATTCTCAGAAGGTTTACTCCCTGATATACAGCTGCCTACCTCCTTCGTAAGTGCAGGTCCTAAATGAGCTTTTTTCTCTGTTCCCTCACCACAATCCAGATTCTTTTGGGGAGTTACCAGTACAGTAACCATACCAGGAAGTACTTAATTTATTAACCTACTGCTTTTCTTAATCTCAGTGGAGATATTTACTGATAAACAGCTACGTACGCAGCATGTTCATGTCGTTCCTTAATGAGCTTTTATCTCTCTCCCCTCACCACAAATCAGATTCTTCTGAGGAGTTCGCAGTACATTATCCTTTCCCCTGTGTAATTACCTTAACAAGCTCCAGCTGTTTTTATTCTCAGAAGGTTTACTCCCTGATATACAGCTGCCTACCCCCTTCGTAAGTGCAGGTCCTAAATGAGCTTTTTTCTCTGTTCCCTCACCAGAATCCAGATTCTTTTGGCGAGTTACCAGTACAGTAACTATACCAGGAAGTACTTAATTTATTAAGCTACTGCTTTTCTTAATCTCAGTGGAGATATTTACTGATAAACAGCTACCTACGCAGCATGTTCATGTCGTTTGAAAATGAGCTTTTATCTCTCTCCCCTCACCACAAATCAGAATCTACTGAGGAGTTCCCAGTACATTATCCTTTCCCCTGTGTAATTACCTTAACAAGATGCAGCTGTTTTTATTCTCAGAAGGTTTACTCCCTGATATACAGCTGCCTACCCCCTTCGTAAGTGCAGGTCCTAAATGAGCTTTTTTCTCTGTTCCCTCACCACAATCCAGATTCTTTTGGGGAGTTACCAGTACAGTAACCATACCAGGAAGTACTTAATTTATTAAGCTACTGCTTTTCTTAATCTCAGTGGAGATATTTACTGATAAACAGCTACCTACGCAGCATGTTCATGTCGTTTGAAAATGAGCTTTTATCTCTCTCCCCTCACCACAAATCAGAATCTTCTGAGGAGTTCCCAGTACATTATCCTTTCCCCTGTGTAATTACCTTAACAAGCTCCAGCTGTTTTTATTCTCAGAAGGTTTACTCCCTGATATACAGCTGCCTACCCCCTTCGTAAGTGCAGGTCCTAAATGACCTTTTTTTCTCTGTTCCCTCACCACAATCCAGATTCTTTTGGGGAGTTACCAGTACAGGAACCATACCAGGAAGTACTTAATTTATTAAGCTACTGCTTTTCCTAATCTCAGTGGAGATATTTACTGATAAACAGCTACCTACGCAGCATGTTCATGTCTTTCCTAAATGAGCTTTTATCTCTCTCCCCTCACCACAAATCAGATTCTTCTGAGGAGTTCCCAGTAAATTATCCTTTCCCCTGTGTAATTACCTTAACAAACTCCAGCTGTTTTTATTCTCAGAAGCTTTACTCCCTGATATACAGCTGCCTACCCCCTTCGTAAGTGCAGGTCCTAAATGAGCTTTTTTCTCTGTTCCCTCACCACAATCCAGATTCTTTTGGGGAGTTACCAGTACAGTAACCATACCAGGAAGTACTTAATTTATTAAGCTACTACTTTTCTTAATCTCAGTGGAGATATTTACTGATAAACAGCTACCTAAGTAGCATGTACATGTAGTTCTTAAATGAGGTTTTATCTCTCTCCCCTCACCACAAATCAGATTCTTCTGAGGAGTTCCCCGTACATTATCCTTTCCCCTGTGTAATTACCTTAACAAGCTCCAGCTGTTTTTATTCTCAGAAGCTTTACTCCCTGATATACAGCTGCCTACCCCCTTCGTAAGTGCAGGTCCTAAATGAGCTTTTTTCTCTGTTCCCTCACCTCAATCCAGATTCTTTTGGGGAGTTACCAGTACAGTAACCATACCAGGAAGTACTTAATTTATTAAGCTACTGCTTTTCTTAATCTCAGTGGAGATATTTACTGATAAACAGCTACCTACGCAGCATGTTCATGTCGTTCCTAAATGAGCTTTTATCTCTCTCCCCTCACCACAAATCAGATTCTTCTGAGGAGTTCCCAGTACAATATCCTTTCCCCTGTGTAATTACCTTAACAAGCTCCAGCTGTTTTTATACTCAGAAGGTTTACTCCCTGATATACAGCTGCCTACCCCCTTCGTAAGTGCAGTTCCTAAATGAGCTTTTTTCACTCTTCCCTCACCACAATCCAGATTCTTTTGGGGAGTTACCAGTACAGTAACCATACCAGGAAGTACTTAATTTATTAAGCTACTGCTTTTCTTAATCTCAGTGGAGATATTTACTGATAAACAGCTACCTATGCAGCATGTTCATGTCGTTCCTAAATGAGCTTTTATCTCTCTCCCCTCACCACAAATCAGATTCTTCTGAGGAGTTCCCAGTACATTATCCTTTCCCCTGTGTAATTACCTTAACAAGCTCCAGCTGTTTTTATTCTCAGAATCTTTACTCCCTGATATACAGCTGCCTATCCCCTTCGAAAGTGCAGGTCCTAAATGAGCTTTTTTCTCTGTTCCCTCAGCACAATCCAGATTCTTTTGGGGAGTTACTAGTACAGTAACCATACCAGGAAGTACTTAATTTATTAAGCTACTGCTTTTCTTAATCTCAGTGGAGATATTTACTGATAAACAGCTACCTACGCAGCATGTTCATGTCGTTTGAAAATGAGCTTTTATCTCTCTCCCGTCACCACAAATCAGAATGTTCTGAGGAGTTCCCAGTACATTATCCTTTCCCCTGTGTAATTACCTTAACAAGCTCCAGCAGTTTTTATTCTCAGAAGGTTTACTCCCTGATATACAGCAGCCTACCCCCTTCGTAATTGCAGGCCCTAAATGAGCTTTTTTCTCTGTTCCCTCACCACAATCCAGATTCTTTTGGGGAGTTACCAGTACAGTAACCATACCAGGAAGTACTTAATTTATTAAGCTACTGATTTTCTTAATCTCCGTGGAGATATTTACTGATAAACAGCTACCTACGCAGCATGTTCATGTCGTTCCTAAATGAGCTTTTATCTCTCTCCCCTCACCACAAATCAGATTCTTCTGAGGAGTTCCCAGTACATTATCCTTTCTCCTGTGTAATTACTTTAACAAGCTCCAGCTGTTTTTATTCTCAGAGTCTTTACTCCCTGATATACAGCTGCCTATCCCCTTCGAAAGTGCAGGTCCTAAATGAGCTTTTTTCTCTGTTCCCTCAGCACAATCCAGATTCGTTTGGGGAGTTACCAGTACAGTAACCATACCAGGAAGTACTTAATTTATTAAGCTACTGCTTTTCTTAATCTCAGTGGAGATATTTACTGATAAACAGCTACCTACGCAGCATGTTCATGTCGTTTGAAAATGAGCTTTTATGTCTCTCCCGTCACCACAAATCAGAATGTTCTGAGGAGTTCCCAGTACATTATCCTTTCCCCTGTGTAATTACCTTAACAAGCTCCAGCAGTTTTTATTCTCAGAAGGTTTACTCCCTGATATACAGCGGCCTACCCCCTTCGTAATTGCAGGCCCTAAATGAGCTTTTTTCTCTGTTCCCTCACCACAATCCAGATTCTTTTGGGGAGTTACCAGTACAGTAACCATACCAGGAAGTACTTAATTTATTAAGCTACTGATTTTCTTAATCTCCGTGGAGATATTTACTGATAAACAGCTACCTACGCAGCATGTTCATGTCGTTCCTAAATGAGCTTTTATCTCTCTCCCCTCACCACAAATCAGATTCTTCTGAGGAGTTCCCAGTACATTATCCTTTCTCCTGTGTAATTACTTTAACAAGCTCCAGCTGTTTTTATTCTCAGAAGGTTTACTCCCTGATATACAGCTGCCTACCCCCTTCGTAAGTGCAGGTCCTAAATGAGCTTTTTTCTCTGTTCCCTCACCACAATCCAGATTCTTTTGGGGAGTTACCAGTACAGTAACCATACCAGGAAGTTCTTAATTTATTAACCTACTGCTTTTCTTAATCTCAGTGGAGATATTTACTGATAAACAGCTACCTACGCAGCATGTTCATGTCGTTCCTAAATGGGCTTTTATCTCTCTCCCCTCACCACAAATCAGATTCTTCTGAGGAGTTCCCAGTACATTATTCTTTCCCCTGTGTAATTACCTTAACAAGCTCCAGCTGTTTTTATTCTCAGAAGGTTTACTCCCTGATATACAGCTGCCTACCTCCTTCGTAAGTGCAGGTCCTAAATGAGCTTTTTTCTCTGTTCCCTCACCACAATCCAGATTCTTTTGGGGAGTTACCAGTACAGTAACCATACCAGGAAGTACTTAATTTATTAACCTACTGCTTTTCTTAATCTCAGTGGAGATATTTACTGATAAACAGCTACCTAAGTAGCATGTACATGTAGTTCTTAAATGAGGTTTTATCTCTCTCCCCTCACCACAAATCAGATTCTTCTGAGGAGTTCCCCGTACATTATCCTTTCCCCTGTGTAATTACCTTAACAAGCTCCAGCTGTTTTTATTCTCAGAAGCTTTACTCCCTGATATACAGCTGCCTACCCCCTTCGTAAGTGCAGGTCCTAAATGAGCTTTTTTCTCTGTTCCCTCACCTCAATCCAGATTCTTTTGGGGAGTTACCAGTACAGTAACCATACCAGGAAGTACTTAATTTATTAAGCTACTGCTTTTCTTAATCTCAGTGGAGATATTTACTGATAAACAGCTACCTACGCAGCATGTTCATGTCGTTCCTAAATGAGCTTTTATCTCTCTCCCCTCACCACAAATCAGATTCTTCTGAGGAGTTCCCAGTACAATATCCTTTCCCCTGTGTAATTACCTTAACAAGCTCCAGCTGTTTTTATACTCAGAAGGTTTACTCCCTGATATACAGCTGCCTACCCCCTTCGTAAGTGCAGTTCCTAAATGAGCTTTTTTCACTCTTCCCTCACCACAATCCAGATTCTTTTGGGGAGTTACCAGTACAGTAACCATACCAGGAAGTACTTAATTTATTAAGCTACTGCTTTTCTTAATCTCAGTGGAGATATTTACTGATAAACAGCTACCTATGCAGCATGTTCATGTCGTTCCTAAATGAGCTTTTATCTCTCTCCCCTCACCACAAATCAGATTCTTCTGAGGAGTTCCCAGTACATTATCCTTTCCCCTGTGTAATTACCTTAACAAGCTCCAGCTGTTTTTATTCTCAGAATCTTTACTCCCTGATATACAGCTGCCTATCCCCTTCGAAAGTGCAGGTCCTAAATGAGCTTTTTTCTCTGTTCCCTCAGCACAATCCAGATTCTTTTGGGGAGTTACTAGTACAGTAACCATACCAGGAAGTACTTAATTTATTAAGCTACTGCTTTTCTTAATCTCAGTGGAGATATTTACTGATAAACAGCTACCTACGCAGCATGTTCATGTCGTTTGAAAATGAGCTTTTATCTCTCTCCCGTCACCACAAATCAGAATGTTCTGAGGAGTTCCCAGTACATTATCCTTTCCCCTGTGTAATTACCTTAACAAGCTCCAGCAGTTTTTATTCTCAGAAGGTTTACTCCCTGATATACAGCAGCCTACCCCCTTCGTAATTGCAGGCCCTAAATGAGCTTTTTTCTCTGTTCCCTCACCACAATCCAGATTCTTTTGGGGAGTTACCAGTACAGTAACCATACCAGGAAGTACTTAATTTATTAAGCTACTGATTTTCTTAATCTCCGTGGAGATATTTACTGATAAACAGCTACCTACGCAGCATGTTCATGTCGTTCCTAAATGAGCTTTTATCTCTCTCCCCTCACCACAAATCAGATTCTTCTGAGGAGTTCCCAGTACATTATCCTTTCTCCTGTGTAATTACTTTAACAAGCTCCAGCTGTTTTTATTCTCAGAGTCTTTACTCCCTGATATACAGCTGCCTATCCCCTTCGAAAGTGCAGGTCCTAAATGAGCTTTTTTCTCTGTTCCCTCAGCACAATCCAGATTCGTTTGGGGAGTTACCAGTACAGTAACCATACCAGGAAGTACTTAATTTATTAAGCTACTGCTTTTCTTAATCTCAGTGGAGATATTTACTGATAAACAGCTACCTACGCAGCATGTTCATGTCGTTTGAAAATGAGCTTTTATGTCTCTCCCGTCACCACAAATCAGAATGTTCTGAGGAGTTCCCAGTACATTATCCTTTCCCCTGTGTAATTACCTTAACAAGCTCCAGCAGTTTTTATTCTCAGAAGGTTTACTCCCTGATATACAGCGGCCTACCCCCTTCGTAATTGCAGGCCCTAAATGAGCTTTTTTCTCTGTTCCCTCACCACAATCCAGATTCTTTTGGGGAGTTACCAGTACAGTAACCATACCAGGAAGTACTTAATTTATTAAGCTACTGATTTTCTTAATCTCCGTGGAGATATTTACTGATAAACAGCTACCTACGCAGCATGTTCATGTCGTTCCTAAATGAGCTTTTATCTCTCTCCCCTCACCACAAATCAGATTCTTCTGAGGAGTTCCCAGTACATTATCCTTTCTCCTGTGTAATTACTTTAACAAGCTCCAGCTGTTTTTATTCTCAGAAGGTTTACTCCCTGATATACAGCTGCCTACCCCCTTCGTAAGTGCAGGTCCTAAATGAGCTTTTTTCTCTGTTCCCTCACCACAATCCAGATTCTTTTGGGGAGTTACCAGTACAGTAACCATACCAGGAAGTTCTTAATTTATTAACCTACTGCTTTTCTTAATCTCAGTGGAGATATTTACTGATAAACAGCTACCTACGCAGCATGTTCATGTCGTTCCTAAATGGGCTTTTATCTCTCTCCCCTCACCACAAATCAGATTCTTCTGAGGAGTTCCCAGTACATTATTCTTTCCCCTGTGTAATTACCTTAACAAGCTCCAGCTGTTTTTATTCTCAGAAGGTTTACTCCCTGATATACAGCTGCCTACCTCCTTCGTAAGTGCAGGTCCTAAATGAGCTTTTTTCTCTGTTCCCTCACCACAATCCAGATTCTTTTGGGGAGTTACCAGTACAGTAACCATACCAGGAAGTACTTAATTTATTAACCTACTGCTTTTCTTAATCTCAGTGGAGATATTTACTGATAAACAGCTACCTAAGTAGCATGTACATGTAGTTCTTAAATGAACTTTTATCTCTCTCCCCTCACCACAAATCAGATTCTTCTGAGGAGTTCCCCGTACATTATCCTTTCCCCTGTGTAATTACCTTAACAAGCTCCAGCTGTTTTTATTCTCAGAAGCTTTACTCCCTGATATACAGCTGCCTACCCCCTTCGTAAGTGCAGGTCCTAAATGAGCTTTTTTCTCTGTTCCCTCACCACAATCCAGATTCTTTTGGGGAGTTACCAGTACAGTAACCATACCAGGAAGTACTTAATTTATTAAGCTACTGCTTTTCTTAATCTCAGTGGAGATATTTACTGATAAACAGCTACCTACGCAGCATGTTCATGTCGTTCCTAAATGAGCTTTTATCTCTCTCCCCTCACCACAAATCAGATTCTTCTGAGGAGTTCCCAGTACATTATCCTTTCCCCTGTGTAATTACCTTAACAAGCTCCAGCTGTTTTTATTGTCAGAAGCTTTACTCCCTGATATACAGCTGCCTACCCCGTTCGTAATTGCAGGTCCAAAATGAGCTTTTTTCTCTGTTCCCTCACCACAATCCAGATTCTTTTGGGGAGTTACCAGTACAGTAACCATACCAGGAAGTACTTAATTTATTAAGCTACTGCTTTTCTTAATCTCAGTGGAGATATTTACTGATAAACAGCTACCTACGCAGCATGTTCATGTCGTTTGAAAATGAGCTTTTATCTCTCTCCCCTCACCACAAATCAGAATCTTCTGAGGAGTTCCCAGTACATTATCCTTTCCCCTGTGTAATTACCTTAACAAGCTCCAGCTGTTTTTATTCTCAGAAGGTTTACTCCCTGATATACAGCTGCCTACCCCCTTCGTAAGTGCAGGTCTTAAATGAGCTTTTTTCTCTGTTCCCTCACCACAATCCAGATTCTTTTGGGGAGTTACCAGTACAGTAACCATACCAGGAAGTACTTAATTTATTAAGCTACTGCTTTTCTTAATCTCAGTGGAGATATTTACTGATAAACAGCTACCTAAGTAGCATGTACATGTCGTTCCTAAATGAGGTTTTATCTCTCTCCCCTCACCACAAATCAGATTCTTCTGTGGAGTTCCCCGTACATTATCCTTTCCCCTGTGTAATTACCTTAACAAGCTGCAGCTGTTTTTATTCTCAGACGCTTTACTCCCTGATATACAGCTGCCTACCCCATTCGTAAGTGCAGGTCCTAAATGAGCTTTTTTCTCTGTTCCCTCACCACAATCCAGATTCTTTTGGGGAGTTACCAGTACAGTAACCATACCAGGAAGTACTTAATTTATTAAGCTACTGCTTTTCTTAATCTCAGTGGAGATATTTACTGATAAACAGCTACCTACGCAGCATGTTCATGTCGTTCCAAAATGAGCTTTTATCTCTCTCCCCTCACCACAAATCAGATTCTTCTGAGGAGTTCCCAGTACAATATCCTTTCCCCTGTGTAATTACCTTAACAAGCTCCAGCTGTTTTTATTCTCAGAAGGTTTACTCCCTGATATACAGCTGCCTACCCCCTTCTTAAGGGCAGTTCCTAAATGAGCTTTTTTCATTCTTCCCTCACCACAATCCAGATTCTTTTGGGGAGTTACCAGTACAGTAACCATACGAGGAAGTACTTAATTTATTAAGCTACTGCTTTTCTTAATCTCAGTGGAGATATTTACTGATAAACAGCTACCTACGCAGCATGTTCATGTCGTTCCTAAATGAGCTTTTATCTCTCTCCCCTCACCACAAATCAGATTCTTCTGAGGAGTTCCCAGTACATTATCCTTTCCCCTGTGTAATTACCTTAACAAGCTCCTGCTGTTTTTATTCTCAGAAGCTTTACTCCCTGATATACAGCTGCCTACCCCCTTCGAAAGTGCAGGTCCTAAATGAGCTTTTTTCTCTGTTCCCTCACCACAATCCAGATTCTTTTGGGGAGTTACCAGTATAGTAACCATACCAGGAAGTACTTAATTTATTAAGCTACTGCTTTTCTTAATCTCAGTGGAGATATTTACTGATAAACAGCTACCTACGCAGCATGTTCATGTCGTTCCTAAATGAGCTTTTATCTCTCTGCCCTCACCACAAATCAGAATCTTCTGAGGAGTTCCCAGTACATTATCCTTTCCCCTGTGTAATTACCTTAACAAGCTCCAGCTGTTTTTATTCTCAGAAGGTTTACTCCCTGATATACAGCTGCCTACCCCCTTCGTAAGTGCAGGTCCTAAATGAGCTTTTTTCTCTGTTCCCTCACCACAATCCAGATTCTTTTGGGGAGTTACCAGTACAGTAACCATACCAGGAAGTACTTAATTTATTAAGCTACTGCTTTTGTAAAGCTCAGTGGAGATATTTACTGATAAACAGCTACCTACGCAGCATGTTCATGTCGTTCCTAAATGAGCTTTTATCTCTCTCCCCTCACCACAAATCAGATTCTTCTGAGTAGTTCCCAGTACTTTATCCTTTCTCCTGTGTAATTACCTTAACAAGCTCCAGCTGTTTTTATTCTCAGAAGGTTTAGTCCCTGATATACAGCTGCCTACCCCCTTCGTAAGTGCAGGTCCTAAATGAGCTATTTTCTCTGTTCCCTCACCACAATCCAGATTCTTTTGGGGAGTTACCAGTACAGTAACCATACCAGGAAGTACTTAATTTATTAAGCTACTGCTTTTCTTAATCTCAGTGGAGATATTTACTGATAAACAGCTACCTACGCAGCATGTTCATGTCGTTTGAAAATGAGCTTTTATCTCTCTCCCGTCACCACAAATCAGAATGTTCTGAGGAGTTCCCAGTACATTATCCTTTCCCCTGTGTAATTACCTTAACAAGCTCCAGCAGTTTTTATTCTCAGAAGGTTTACTCCCTGATATACAGCGGCCTACCCCCTTCGTAATTGCAGGCCCTAAATGAGCTTTTTTCTCTGTTCCCTCACCACAATCCAGATTCTTTTGGGGAGTTACCTGTACAGTAACCATACCAGGAAGTACTTAATTTATTAAGCTACTGATTTTCTTAATCTCCGTGGAGATATTTACTGATAAACAGCTACCTACGCAGCATGTTCATGTCGTTCCTAAATGAGCTTTTATCTCTCTCCCCTCACCACAAATCAGATTCTTCTGAGGAGTTCCCAGTACATTATCCTTTCTCCTGTGTAATTACTTTAACAAGCTCCAGCTGTTTTTATTCTCAGTATCTTTACTCCCTGATATACAGCTGCCTATCCCCTTCGAAAGTGCAGGTCCTAAATGAGCTTTTTTCTCTGTTCCCTCAGCACAATCCAGATTCTTTTGGGGAGTTACCAGTACAGTAACCATACCAGGAAGTACTTAATTTATTAAGCCACTGCTTTTCTTAATCTCAGTGGAGATATTTACTGATAAACAGCTACCTACGCAGCATGTTCATGTCGTTTGAAAATGAGCTTTTATCTCTCTCCCGTCACCACAAATCAGAATGTTCTGAGGAGTTCCCAGTACATTATCCTTTCCCCTGTGTAATTACCTTAACAAGCTCCAGCAGTTTTTATTCTCAGAAGGTTTACTCCCTGATATACAGCGGCCTACCCCCTTCGTAATTGCAGGCCCTAAATGAGCTTTTTTCTCTGTTCCCTCACCACAATCCAGATGCTTTTGGGGAGTTACCAGTACAGTAACCATACCAGGAAGTACTTAATTTATTAAGCTACTGCTTTTCTTAATCTCAGTGGAGATATTTACTGATAAACAGCTACCTACGCAGCATGTTCATGTCGTTCCAAAATGAGCTTTTATCTCTCTCCCCTCACCACAAATCAGATTCTTCTGAGGAGTTCCCAGTACATTATCCTTTCTCCTGTGTAATTACTTTAACAAGCTCCAGCTGTTTTTATTCTCAGAAGGTTTACTCCCTGATATACAGCTGCCTACCCCCTTCGTAAGTGCAGGTCCTAAATGAGCTTTTTTCTCTGTTCCCTCACCACAATCCAGATTCTTTTGGGGAGTTACCAGTACAGTAACCATACCAGGAAGTTCTTAATTTATTAACCTACTGCTTTTCTTAATCTCAGTGGAGATATTTACTGATAAACAGCTACCTACGCAGCATGTTCATGTCGTTCCTAAATGGGCTTTTATCTCTCTCCCCTCACCACAAATCAGATTCTTCTGAGGAGTTCCCAGTACATTATTCTTTCCCCTGTGTAATTACCTTAACAAGCTCCAGCTGTTTTTATTCTCAGAAGGTTTACTCCCTGATATACAGCTGCCTACCTCCTTCGTAAGTGCAGGTCCTAAATGAGCTTTTTTCTCTGTTCCCTCACCACAATCCAGATTCTTTTGGGGAGTTACCAGTACAGTAACCATACCAGGAAGTACTTAATTTATTAACCTACTGCTTTTCTTAATCTCAGTGGAGATATTTACTGATAAACAGCTACCTAAGTAGCATGTACATGTAGTTCTTAAATGAACTTTTATCTCTCTCCCCTCACCACAAATCAGATTCTTCTGAGGAGTTCCCCGTACATTATCCTTTCCCCTGTGTAATTACCTTAACAAGCTCCAGCTGTTTTTATTCTCAGAAGCTTTACTCCCTGATATACAGCTGCCTACCCCCTTCGTAAGTGCAGGTCCTAAATGAGCTTTTTTCTCTGTTCCCTCACCACAATCCAGATTCTTTTGGGGAGTTACCAGTACAGTAACCATACCAGGAAGTACTTAATTTATTAAGCTACTGCTTTTCTTAATCTCAGTGGAGATATTTACTGATAAACAGCTACCTACGCAGCATGTTCATGTCGTTCCTAAATGAGCTTTTATCTCTCTCCCCTCACCACAAATCAGATTCTTCTGAGGAGTTCCCAGTACATTATCCTTTCCCCTGTGTAATTACCTTAACAAGCTCCAGCTGTTTTTATTGTCAGAAGCTTTACTCCCTGATATACAGCTGCCTACCCCGTTCGTAATTGCAGGTCCAAAATGAGCTTTTTTCTCTGTTCCCTCACCACAATCCAGATTCTTTTGGGGAGTTACCAGTACAGTAACCATACCAGGAAGTACTTAATTTATTAAGCTACTGCTTTTCTTAATCTCAGTGGAGATATTTACTGATAAACAGCTACCTACGCAGCATGTTCATGTCGTTTGAAAATGAGCTTTTATCTCTCTCCCCTCACCACAAATCAGAATCTTCTGAGGAGTTCCCAGTACATTATCCTTTCCCCTGTGTAATTACCTTAACAAGCTCCAGCTGTTTTTATTCTCAGAAGGTTTACTCCCTGATATACAGCTGCCTACCCCCTTCGTAAGTGCAGGTCTTAAATGAGCTTTTTTCTCTGTTCCCTCACCACAATCCAGATTCTTTTGGGGAGTTACCAGTACAGTAACCATACCAGGAAGTACTTAATTTATTAAGCTACTGCTTTTCTTAATCTCAGTGGAGATATTTACTGATAAACAGCTACCTAAGTAGCATGTACATGTCGTTCCTAAATGAGGTTTTATCTCTCTCCCCTCACCACAAATCAGATTCTTCTGTGGAGTTCCCCGTACATTATCCTTTCCCCTGTGTAATTACCTTAACAAGCTGCAGCTGTTTTTATTCTCAGACGCTTTACTCCCTGATATACAGCTGCCTACCCCATTCGTAAGTGCAGGTCCTAAATGAGCTTTTTTCTCTGTTCCCTCACCACAATCCAGATTCTTTTGGGGAGTTACCAGTACAGTAACCATACCAGGAAGTACTTAATTTATTAAGCTACTGCTTTTCTTAATCTCAGTGGAGATATTTACTGATAAACAGCTACCTACGCAGCATGTTCATGTCGTTCCAAAATGAGCTTTTATCTCTCTCCCCTCACCACAAATCAGATTCTTCTGAGGAGTTCCCAGTACAATATCCTTTCCCCTGTGTAATTACCTTAACAAGCTCCAGCTGTTTTTATTCTCAGAAGGTTTACTCCCTGATATACAGCTGCCTACCCCCTTCTTAAGGGCAGTTCCTAAATGAGCTTTTTTCATTCTTCCCTCACCACAATCCAGATTCTTTTGGGGAGTTACCAGTACAGTAACCATACGAGGAAGTACTTAATTTATTAAGCTACTGCTTTTCTTAATCTCAGTGGAGATATTTACTGATAAACAGCTACCTACGCAGCATGTTCATGTCGTTCCTAAATGAGCTTTTATCTCTCTCCCCTCACCACAAATCAGATTCTTCTGAGGAGTTCCCAGTACATTATCCTTTCCCCTGTGTAATTACCTTAACAAGCTCCTGCTGTTTTTATTCTCAGAAGCTTTACTCCCTGATATACAGCTGCCTACCCCCTTCGAAAGTGCAGGTCCTAAATGAGCTTTTTTCTCTGTTCCCTCACCACAATCCAGATTCTTTTGGGGAGTTACCAGTATAGTAACCATACCAGGAAGTACTTAATTTATTAAGCTACTGCTTTTCTTAATCTCAGTGGAGATATTTACTGATAAACAGCTACCTACGCAGCATGTTCATGTCGTTCCTAAATGAGCTTTTATCTCTCTGCCCTCACCACAAATCAGAATCTTCTGAGGAGTTCCCAGTACATTATCCTTTCCCCTGTGTAATTACCTTAACAAGCTCCAGCTGTTTTTATTCTCAGAAGGTTTACTCCCTGATATACAGCTGCCTACCCCCTTCGTAAGTGCAGGTCCTAAATGAGCTTTTTTCTCTGTTCCCTCACCACAATCCAGATTCTTTTGGGGAGTTACCAGTACAGTAACCATACCAGGAAGTACTTAATTTATTAAGCTACTGCTTTTGTAAAGCTCAGTGGAGATATTTACTGATAAACAGCTACCTACGCAGCATGTTCATGTCGTTCCTAAATGAGCTTTTATCTCTCTCCCCTCACCACAAATCAGATTCTTCTGAGTAGTTCCCAGTACTTTATCCTTTCTCCTGTGTAATTACCTTAACAAGCTCCAGCTGTTTTTATTCTCAGAAGGTTTAGTCCCTGATATACAGCTGCCTACCCCCTTCGTAAGTGCAGGTCCTAAATGAGCTATTTTCTCTGTTCCCTCACCACAATCCAGATTCTTTTGGGGAGTTACCAGTACAGTAACCATACCAGGAAGTACTTAATTTATTAAGCTACTGCTTTTCTTAATCTCAGTGGAGATATTTACTGATAAACAGCTACCTACGCAGCATGTTCATGTCGTTTGAAAATGAGCTTTTATCTCTCTCCCGTCACCACAAATCAGAATGTTCTGAGGAGTTCCCAGTACATTATCCTTTCCCCTGTGTAATTACCTTAACAAGCTCCAGCAGTTTTTATTCTCAGAAGGTTTACTCCCTGATATACAGCGGCCTACCCCCTTCGTAATTGCAGGCCCTAAATGAGCTTTTTTCTCTGTTCCCTCACCACAATCCAGATTCTTTTGGGGAGTTACCTGTACAGTAACCATACCAGGAAGTACTTAATTTATTAAGCTACTGATTTTCTTAATCTCCGTGGAGATATTTACTGATAAACAGCTACCTACGCAGCATGTTCATGTCGTTCCTAAATGAGCTTTTATCTCTCTCCCCTCACCACAAATCAGATTCTTCTGAGGAGTTCCCAGTACATTATCCTTTCTCCTGTGTAATTACTTTAACAAGCTCCAGCTGTTTTTATTCTCAGTATCTTTACTCCCTGATATACAGCTGCCTATCCCCTTCGAAAGTGCAGGTCCTAAATGAGCTTTTTTCTCTGTTCCCTCAGCACAATCCAGATTCTTTTGGGGAGTTACCAGTACAGTAACCATACCAGGAAGTACTTAATTTATTAAGCCACTGCTTTTCTTAATCTCAGTGGAGATATTTACTGATAAACAGCTACCTACGCAGCATGTTCATGTCGTTTGAAAATGAGCTTTTATCTCTCTCCCGTCACCACAAATCAGAATGTTCTGAGGAGTTCCCAGTACATTATCCTTTCCCCTGTGTAATTACCTTAACAAGCTCCAGCAGTTTTTATTCTCAGAAGGTTTACTCCCTGATATACAGCGGCCTACCCCCTTCGTAATTGCAGGCCCTAAATGAGCTTTTTTCTCTGTTCCCTCACCACAATCCAGATGCTTTTGGGGAGTTACCAGTACAGTAACCATACCAGGAAGTACTTAATTTATTAAGCTACTGCTTTTCTTAATCTCAGTGGAGATATTTACTGATAAACAGCTACCTACGCAGCATGTTCATGTCGTTCCAAAATGAGCTTTTATCTCTCTCCCCTCACCACAAATCAGATTCTTCTGAGGAGTTCCCAGTACAATATCCTTTCCCCTGTGTAATTACCTTAACAAGCTCCAGCTGTTTTTATTCTCAGAAGGTTTACTCCCTGATATACAGCTGCCTACCCCCTTCTTAAGGGCAGTTCCTAAATGAGCTTTTTTCATTCTTCCCTCACCACAATCCAGATTCTTTTGGGGAGTTACCAGTACAGTAACCATACGAGGAAGTACTTAATTTATTAAGCTACTGCTTTTCTTAATCTCAGTGGAGATATTTACTGATAAACAGCTACCTACGCAGCATGTTCATGTCGTTCCTAAATGAGCTTTTATCTCTCTCCCCTCACCACAAATCAGATTCTTCTGAGGAGTTCCCAGTACATTATCCTTTCCCCTGTGTAATTACCTTAACAAGCTCCTGCTGTTTTTATTCTCAGAAGCTTTACTCCCTGATATACAGCTGCCTACCCCCTTCGAAAGTGCAGGTCCTAAATGAGCTTTTTTCTCTGTTCCCTCACCACAATCCAGATTCTTTTGGGGAGTTACCAGTATAGTAACCATACCAGGAAGTACTTAATTTATTAAGCTACTGCTTTTCTTAATCTCAGTGGAGATATTTACTGATAAACAGCTACCTACGCAGCATGTTCATGTCGTTCCTAAATGAGCTTTTATCTCTCTGCCCTCACCACAAATCAGAATCTTCTGAGGAGTTCCCAGTACATTATCCTTTCCCCTGTGTAATTACCTTAACAAGCTCCAGCTGTTTTTATTCTCAGAAGGTTTACTCCCTGATATACAGCTGCCTACCCCCTTCGTAAGTGCAGTTCCTAAATGAGCTTTTTTCTCTATTCCCTCACCACAATCCAGATTCTTTTGGGGAGTTACCAGTACAGTAACCATACCAGGAAGTACTGAATTTATTAAGCTACTGCTTTTCTTAATCTCAGTGGAGATATTTACTGATAAACAGCTACCTACGCAGCATGTTCATGTCGTTCCTAAATGAGCTTTTATCTCTCTCCCCTCACCACAAATCAGATTCTTCTGAGGAGTTCCCAGTACATTATCCTTTCCCCTGTGTAATTACCTTAACAAGCTCCAGCTGTTTTTATTCTCAGAAGGTTTACTCCCTGATATACAGCTGCCTACCCCCTTCGTAAGTGCAGGTCCTAAATGAGCTTTTTTCTCTGTTCCCTCACCACAATCCAGATTCTTTTGGGGAGTTACCAGTACAGTAACCATACCAGGAAGTACTTAATTTATTAAGCTACTGCTTTTGTAAAGCTCAGTGGAGATATTTACTGATAAACAGCTACCTACGCAGCATGTTCATGTCGTTCCTAAATGAGCTTTTATCTCTCTCCCCTCACCACAAATCAGATTCTTCTGAGTAGTTCCCAGTACTTTATCCTTTCTCCTGTGTAATTACCTTAACAAGCTCCAGCTGTTTTTATTCTCAGAAGGTTTAGTCCCTGATATACAGCTGCCTACCCCCTTCGTAAGTGCAGGTCCTAAATGAGCTATTTTCTCTGTTCCCTCACCACAATCCAGATTCTTTTGGGGAGTTACCAGTACAGTAACCATACCAGGAAGTACTTAATTTATTAAGCTACTGCTTTTCTTAATCTCAGTGGAGATATTTACTGATAAACAGCTACCTACGCAGCATGTTCATGTCGTTTGAAAATGAGCTTTTATCTCTCTCCCGTCACCACAAATCAGAATGTTCTGAGGAGTTCCCAGTACATTATCCTTTCCCCTGTGTAATTACCTTAACAAGCTCCAGCAGTTTTTATTCTCAGAAGGTTTACTCCCTGATATACAGCGGCCTACCCCCTTCGTAATTGCAGGCCCTAAATGAGCTTTTTTCTCTGTTCCCTCACCACAATCCAGATTCTTTTGGGGAGTTACCTGTACAGTAACCATACCAGGAAGTACTTAATTTATTAAGCTACTGATTTTCTTAATCTCCGTGGAGATATTTACTGATAAACAGCTACCTACGCAGCATGTTCATGTCGTTCCTAAATGAGCTTTTATCTCTCTCCCCTCACCACAAATCAGATTCTTCTGAGGAGTTCCCAGTACATTATCCTTTCTCCTGTGTAATTACTTTAACAAGCTCCAGCTGTTTTTATTCTCAGTATCTTTACTCCCTGATATACAGCTGCCTATCCCCTTCGAAAGTGCAGGTCCTAAATGAGCTTTTTTCTCTGTTCCCTCAGCACAATCCAGATTCTTTTGGGGAGTTACCAGTACAGTAACCATACCAGGAAGTACTTAATTTATTAAGCCACTGCTTTTCTTAATCTCAGTGGAGATATTTACTGATAAACAGCTACCTACGCAGCATGTTCATGTCGTTTGAAAATGAGCTTTTATCTCTCTCCCGTCACCACAAATCAGATTCTTCTGAGGAGTTCCCAGTACATTATCCTTTCTCCTGTGTAATTACTTTAACAAGCTCCAGCTGTTTTTATTCTCAGAAGGTTTACTCCCTGATATACAGCTGCCTACCCCCTTCGTAAGTGCAGGTCCTAAATGAGCTTTTTTCTCTGTTCCCTCACCACAATCCAGATTCTTTTGGGGAGTTACCAGTACAGTAACCATACCAGGAAGTTCTTAATTTATTAACCTACTGCTTTTCTTAATCTCAGTGGAGATATTTACTGATAAACAGCTACCTACGCAGCATGTTCATGTCGTTCCTAAATGGGCTTTTATCTCTCTCCCCTCACCACAAATCAGATTCTTCTGAGGAGTTCCCAGTACATTATTCTTTCCCCTGTGTAATTACCTTAACAAGCTCCAGCTGTTTTTATTCTCAGAAGGTTTACTCCCTGATATACAGCTGCCTACCTCCTTCGTAAGTGCAGGTCCTAAATGAGCTTTTTTCTCTGTTCCCTCACCACAATCCAGATTCTTTTTGGGAGTTACCAGTACAGTAACCATACCAGGAAGTACTTAATTTATTAACCTACTGCTTTTCTTAATCTCAGTGGAGATATTTACTGATAAACAGCTACCTAAGTAGCATGTACATGTAGTTCTTAAATGAACTTTTATCTCTCTCCCCTCACCACAAATCAGATTCTTCTGAGGAGTTCCCCGTACATTATCCTTTCCCCTGTGTAATTACCTTAACAAGCTCCAGCTGTTTTTATTCTCAGAAGCTTTACTCCCTGATATACAGCTGCCTACCCCCTTCGTAAGTGCAGGTCCTAAATGAGCTTTTTTCTCTGTTCCCTCACCACAATCCAGATTCTTTTGGGGAGTTACCAGTACAGTAACCATACCAGGAAGTACTTAATTTATTAAGCTACTGCTTTTCTTAATCTCAGTGGAGATATTTACTGATAAACAGCTACCTACGCAGCATGTTCATGTCGTTCCTAAATGAGCTTTTATCTCTCTCCCCTCACCACAAATCAGATTCTTCTGAGGAGTTCCCAGTACATTATCCTTTCCCCTGTGTAATTACCTTAACAAGCTCCAGCTGTTTTTATTGTCAGAAGCTTTACTCCCTGATATACAGCTGCCTACCCCGTTCGTAATTGCAGGTCCAAAATGAGCTTTTTTCTCTGTTCCCTCACCACAATCCAGATTCTTTTGGGGAGTTACCAGTACAGTAACCATACCAGGAAGTACTTAATTTATTAAGCTACTGCTTTTCTTAATCTCAGTGGAGATATTTACTGATAAACAGCTACCTACGCAGCATGTTCATGTCGTTTGAAAATGAGCTTTTATCTCTCTCCCGTCACCACAAATCAGAATGTTCTGAGGAGTTCCCAGTACATTATCCTTTCCCCTGTGTAATTACCTTAACAAGCTCCAGCTGTTTTTATTCTCAGAAGGTTTACTCCCTGATATACAGCGGCCTACCCCCTTCGTAAGTGCAGGCCCTAAATGAGCTTTTTTCTCTGTTCCCTCACCACAATCCAGATTCTTTTGGGGAGTTACCAGTACAGTAACCATACCAGGAAGTACTTAATTTATTAAGCTACTGATTTTCTTAATCTCCGTGGAGATATTTACTGATAAACAGCTACCTACGCAGCATGTTCATGTCGTTCCTAAATGAGCTTTTATCTCTCTCCCCTCACCACAAATCAGATTCTTCTGAGGAGTTCCCAGTACATTATCCTTTCTCCTGTGTAATTACTTTAACAAGCTCCAGCTGTTTTTATTCTCAGAAGGTTTACTCCCTGATATACAGCTGCCTACCCCCTTCGTAAGTGCAGGTCCTAAATGAGCTTTTTTCTCTGTTCCCTCACCACAATCCAGATTCTTTTGGGGAGTTACCAGTACAGTAACCATACCAGGAAGTACTTAATTTATTAAGCTACTGCTTTTCTTAATCTCATTGGAGATATTTACTGATAAACAGCTACCTACGCAGCATGTTCATGTCGTTCCTAAATGAGCTTTTATCTCTCTCCCCTCACCACAAATCACATTCTTCTGAGGAGTTCCCAGTACATTATCCTTTCCCCTGTGTAATTACCTTAACAAGCTCCAGCTGTTTTTATTCTCAGAATCTTTACTCCCTGATATACAGCTGCCTATCCCCTTCGAAAGTGCAGGTCCTAAATGAGCTTTTTTCTCTGTTCCCTCAGCACAATCCAGATTCTTTTGGGGAGTTACCAGTACAGTAACCATACCAGGAAGTACTTAATTTATTAAGCTACTGCTTTTCTTAATCTCAGTGGAGATATTTACTGATAAACAGCTACCTACGCAGCATGTTCATGTCGTTTGAAAATGAGCTTTTATCTCTCTCCCGTCACCACAAATCAGAATGTTCTGAGGAGTTCCCAGTACATTATCCTTTCCCCTGTGTAATTACCTTAACAAGCTCCAGCAGTTTTTATTCTCAGAAGGTTTACTCCCTGATATACAGCGGCCTACCCCCTTCGTAATTGCAGGCCCTAAATGAGCTTTTTTCTCTGTTCCCTCACCACAATCCAGATTCTTTTGGGGAGTTACCAGTACAGTAACCATACCAGGAAGTACTTAATTTATTAAGCTACTGATTTTCTTAATCTCCTTGGAGATATTTACTGATAAACAGCTACCTACGCAGCATGTTCATGTCGTTCCTAAATGAGCTTTTATCTCTCTCCCCTCACCACAAATCAGATTCTTCTGAGGAGTTCCCAGTACATTATCCTTTCTCCTGTGTAATTACTTTAACAAGCTCCAGCTGTTTTTATTCTCAGAAGGTTTACTCCCTGATATACAGCTGCCTACCCCCTTCGTAAGTGCAGGTCCTAAATGAGCTTTTTTCTCTGTTCCCTCACCACAATCCAGATTCTTTTGGGGAGTTACCAGTACAGTAACCATACCAGGAAGTACTTAATTTATTAAGCTACTGCTTTTGTAAAGCTCAGTGGAGATATTTACTGATAAACAGCTACCTACGCAGCATGTTCATGTCGTTCCTAAATGAGCTTTTATCTCTCTCCCCTCACCACAAATCAGATTCTTCTGAGTAGTTCCCAGTACTTTATCCTTTCTCCTGTGTAATTACCTTAACAAGCTCCAGCTGTTTTTATTCTCAGAAGGTTTAGTCCCTGATATACAGCTGCCTACCCCATTCGTAAGTGCAGGTCCTAAATGAGCTATTTTCTCTGTTCCCTCACCACAATCCAGATTCTTTTGGGGAGTTACCAGTACAGTAACCATACCAGGAAGTACTTAATTTATTAAGCTACTGCTTTTCTTAATCTCAGTGGAGATATTTTCTGATAAACAGCTACCTACGCAGCATGTTCATGTCGTTCCTAATGAGCTTTTATCTCTCTCCCCTCACCACAAATCAGATTCTTCTGAGGAGTTCCCAGTACATTACCTTTCCCCTGTGTAATTACCTTAACAAGATGCAGCTGTTTTTATTCTCAGAAGCTTTACTCCCTGATATACAGCTGCCTAACCCCTTCGTAAGTGCAGGTCCTAAATGAGCTTTTTCTCTGTTCCCTCACCACAATCCAGATTCTTTTGGGGAGTTACCAGTACAGTAACCATACCAGGAAGTACTTAATTTATTAAGCTACTGCTTTTCTAAAGCTCAGTGGAGATATTTACTGATAAACAGCTACCTACGCAGCATGTTCATGTCGTTCCTAAATGAGCTTTTATCTCTCTCCCCTCACCACAAATCAGATTCTTCTGAGGAGTTCCCAGTACTTTATCCTTTCTCCTGTGTAATTACCTTAACAAGCTCTAGCTGTTTTTATTCTCAGAAGGTTTACTCCCTGATATACAGCTGTCTACCCCCTTCGTAAGTGCAGTTCCTAAATGAGCTTTTTTCTCTCTTCACTCACCACAATCCAGATTCTTTGGGGGAGTTACCAGTACAGTAACCATACCAGGAAGTACTTAATTTATTAAGCTACTGCTTTTCTTAATCTCAGTGGAGATATTTACTGATAAACAGCTACCTACGCAGCATGTTCATGTCGTTCCTAAATGAGCTTTTATCTCTCTCCCTCACCACAAATCAGATTCTTCTGAGGAGTTCCCAGTACATTATCCTTTCCCCTGTGTAATTACCTTAACAAGCTCCAGCTGTTTTATTCTCAGAAGGTTTACTCCCTGATATACAGCTGCCTACCCCCTTGGTAAGTGCAGGTCCTAAATGAGCTTTTTTCTCTGTTCCCTCACCACAATCCAGATTCTTTTGGGAGTTACCAGTACAGTAACCATACAGGAAGTACTTAATTTATTAAGCTACTGCTTTTCTTAATCTCAGTGGAGATATTTACTGATAAACAGCTACCTAAGTAGCATGTACATGTAGTTCCTAAATGAGGTTTTATCTCTCTCCCCTCACCACAAATCAGATTCTTCAGTGGAGTTCCCCGTACATTATCCTTTCCCCTGTGTAATTACCTTAACAAGCTGCAGCTGTTTTTATTCTCAGACGCTTTACTCCCTGATATACAGCTGCCTACCCCATTCGTAAGTGCAGGTCCTAAATGAGCTTTTTTCTCTGTTCCCTCACCACAATCCAGATTCTTTTGGGGAGTTACCAGTACAGTAACCATACCAGGAAGTACTTAATTTATTAAGCTACTGCTTTTCTTAATCTCAGTGGAGATATTTACTGATAAACAGCTACCTACGCAGCATGTTCATGTCGTTCCAAAATGAGCTTTTATCTCTCTCCCCTCACCACAAATCAGATTCTTCTGAGGAGTTCCCAGTACAATATCCTTTCCCCTGTGTAATTACCTTAACAAGCTCCAGCTGTTTTTATTCTCAGAAGGTTTACTCCCTGATATACAGCTGCCTACCCCCTTCTTAAGGGCAGTTCCTAAATGAGCTTTTTTCATTCTTCCCTCACCACAATCCAGATTCTTTTGGGGAGTTACCAGTACAGTAACCATACGAGGAAGTAGTTAATTTATTAAGCTACTGCTTTTCTTAATCTCAGTGGAGATATTTACTGATAAACAGCTACCTACGCAGCATGTTCATGTCGTTCCTAAATGAGCTTTTATCTCTCTCCCCTCACCACAAATCAGATTCTTCTGAGGAGTTCCCAGTACATTATCCTTTCCCTGTGTAATTACCTTAACAAGCTCCAGCTGTTTTTATTCTCGGAAGCTTTACTCCCTGATATACAGCTGCCTACCCCCTTCGAAAGTGCAGGTCCTAATGAGCTTTTTTCTCTGTTCCCTCACCACAATCCAGATTCTTTTGGGGAGTTACCAGTATAGTAACCATACCAGGAAGTACTTAATTTATTAAGCTACTGCTTTTCTTAATCTCAGTGGAGATATTTACTGATAAACAGCTACCTACGCAGCATGTTCATGTCGTTCCTAAATGAGCTTTTATCTCTCTCCCCTCACCACAAATCAGAATCTTCTGAGGAGTTCCCAGTACATTATCCTTTCCCCTGTGTAATTACCTTAAAAAGCTCCAGCTGTTTTTATTCTCAGAAGGTTTACTCCCTGATATACAGCTGCCTACCCCCTTCGTAAGTGCAGTTCCTAAATGAGCTTTTTTTCTCTATTCCCTCACCACAATCCAGATTCTTTTGGGGAGTTACCAGTACAGTAACCATACCAGGAAGTACTGAATTTATTAAGCTACTGCTTTTCTTAATCTCAGTGGAGATATTTACTGATAAACAGCTACCTACGCAGCATGTTCATGTCGTTCCTAAATGAGCTTTTATCTCTCTCCCCTCACCACAAATCAGATTCTTCTGAGGAGTTCCCAGTACATTATCCTTTCCCCTGTGTAATTACCTTAACAAGCTCCAGCTGTTTTTATTCTCAGAAGGTTTACTCCCTGATATACAGCTGCCTACCCCCTTCGTAAGTGCAGGTCCTAAATGAGGCTTTTTTCTCTGTTCCCTCACCACAATCCAGATTCTTTTGGGGAGTTACCAGTACAGTAACCATACCAGGAAGTACTTAATTTATTAAGCTACTGCTTTTCTTAATCTCATTGGAGATATTTACTGATAAACAGCTACCTACGCAGCATGTTCATGTCGTTCCTAAATGAGCTTTTATCTCTCTCCCCTCACCACAAATCAGATTCTTCTGAGGAGTTCCCAGTACATTATCCTTTCCCCTGTGTAATTACCTTAACAAGCTCCAGCTGTTTTTATTCTCAGAAGGTTTAGTCCCTGATATACAGCTGCCTACCCCCTTCGTAAGTGCGAGGACCTAAATGAGCTTTTTTCTCTGTTCCCTCACCACAATCCAGATTCTTTTGGGGAGTTACCAGTACAGTAACCATACCAGGAAGTACTTAATTTATTAAGCTACTGCTTTTCTTATTCTCAGTTGAGATATTTACTGATAAACAGCTACCTACGCAGCATGTTTATGTCGTTCCTAAATGAGCTTTTATCTCTCTCCCCTCACAACAAATCAGATTCTTCTGAGGAGTTCCCAGTACATTATCCTTTCCCCTGTGTAATTACCTTAACAAGCTGCAGCTGTTTTTATCTCAGAAACTTTACTCCCTGATATACAGCTGCCTATCCCCTTCGTAAGTGCAGGTCCTAAATGAGCTTTTTTCTCTGTTCCCTCACCACAATCCAGATTCTTTTGGGGAGTTACCAGTACAGTAACCATACCAGGAAGTACTTAATTTATTAAGCTACTGCTTTTGTAAAGCTCAGTGGAGATATTTACTGATAAACAGCTACCTACGCAGCATGTTCATGTCGTTCCTAAATGAGCTTTTATCTCTCTCCCCTCACCACAAATCAGATTCTTCTGAGTAGTTCCCAGTACTTTATCCTTTCTCCTGTGTAATTACCTTAACAAGCTCCAGCTGTTTTTATTCTCAGAAGGTTTAGTCCTGATATACAGCTGCCTACCCCCTTCGTAACTGCAGGTCCTAAATGAGCTTTTTTCTCTGTTACCTCACCACAATCCAGATTCTTTTGGGGAGTTACCAGTACAGTAACCATACCAGGAAGTACTTAATTTATTAAGCTACTGCTTTTCTTAATCTCAGTGGAGATATTTTCTGATAAACAGCTACCTACGCAGCATGTTCATGTCGTTCCTAAATGAGCTTTTATCTCTCTCCCCCTCACCACAAATCAGATTCTTCTGAGGAGTTCCCAGTACATTATCCTTTCCCCTGTGTAATTACCTTAACAAGATGCAGCTGTTTTTATTCTCAGAAGCTTTACTCCCTGATATACAGCTGCCTACCTCCTTCGTAAGTGCAGGTCCTAATGAGCTTTTTTCTCTGTTCCCTCCCCACAATAAAGATTCTTTGGGAGTACCAGTACAGTAACCATACCAGGAAGTACTTAATTTATTAAGCTACTGCTTTTCTAAAGCTCAGTGGAGATATTTACTGATAAACAGCTACCTACGCAGCATGTTCATGTCGTTCCTAAATGAGCTTTTATCTCTCTCCCCTCACCACAAATCAGATTCTTCTGAGGAGTTCCCAATACTTTATCCTTTCTCCTGTGTAATTACCTTAACAAGCTCCAGCTGTTTTTATTCTCAGAAGGTTTACTCCCTGATATACTGCTGTCTACCCCCTTCGTAAGTGCAGTTCCTAAATGAGCTTTTTTCTCTCTTCACTCACCACAATCCAGATTCCTTGGGGGAGTTACCAGTACAGTAACCATACCAGGAAGTACTTAATTTATTAAGCTACTGCTTTTCTTAATCTCAGTGGAGATATTTACTGATAAACAGCTACCTACGCAGCATGTTCATGTCGTTCCTTAATGAGCTTTTATCTCTCTCCCCTCACCACAAATCAGATTCTTCTGCGGAGTTCCCAGTACATTATCCTTTCCCCTGTGTAATTACCTTAACAAGCTCCAGCTCTTTTTATTCTCAGAAGCTTTACTCCCTGATATACAGCTGCCTACCCCCTTCGAAAGTGCAGGTCCTAAATGAGCTTTTTTCTCTGTTCCCTCACCACAATCCAGATTCTTTTGGGGAGTTACCAGTACAGTAACCATACCAGGAAGTACTTAATTTATTAAGCTACTGCTTTTCTTAATCTCAGTGGAGATATTTACTGATAAACAGCTACCTACGCAGCATGTTCATGTCGTTCCTAAATGAGCTTTTATCTCTCTCCCCTCACCACAAATCAGATTCTTCTGAGGAGTTCCCTGTACATTATCCTTTCCCCTGTGTAATTACCTTAACAAGCTGCAGCTGTTTTTATTCTCAGAAGCTTTACTCCCTGATATCCAGCTGCCTACCCCCTTCGTAAGTGCAGGTCCTAAATGAGCTTTTTTCTCTGTTCCCTCACCACAATCCAGATTCTTTGGGGAGTTACCAGTACAGTAACCATACCAGGAAGTACTTAATTTATTAAGGTACTGCTTTTCTAAAGCTAAGTGGAGATATTTACTGATAAACAGCTACCTAGCCAGCATGTTCATGTCGTTCCTTAATGAGCTTTTATCTCTCTCCCCTCACCACAAATCAGATTCTTCTGCGGAGTTCCCAGTACATTATCCTTTCCCCTGTGTAATTACCTTAACAAGCTCCAGCTCTTTTTATTCTCAGAAGCTTTACTCCCTGATATACAGCTGCCTACCCCCTTCGAAAGTGCAGGTCCTAAATGAGCTTTTTTCTCTGTTCCCTCACCACAATCCAGATTCTTTTGGGGAGTTACCAGTACAGTAACCATACCAGGAAGTACTTAATTTATTAAGCTACTGCTTTTCTTAATCTCAGTGGAGATATTTACTGATAAACAGCTACCTACGCAGCATGTTCATGTCGTTCCTAAATGAGCTTTTATCTCTCTCCCTCACCACAAATCAGATTCTTCTGAGGAGTTCCCTGTACATTATCCTTTCCCCTGTGTAATTACCTTAACAAGCTGCAGCTGTTTTTTATTCTCAGAAGCTTTACTCCCTGATATCCAGCTGCCTACCCCCTTCGTAAGTGCAGGTCCTAAATGAGCTTTTTTCTCTGTTCCCTCACCACAATCCAGATTCTTTTGGGGAGTTACCAGTACAGTAACCATACCAGGAAGTACTTAATTTATTAAGCTACTGCTTTTCTTAATCTCAGTGGAGATATTTACTGATAAACAGCTACCTACGCAGCATGTTCATGTCGTTTGAAAATGAGCTTTTATCTCTCTCCCGTCACCACAAATCAGAATGTTCTGAGGAGTTCCCAGTACATTATCCTTCCCCTGTGTATTTACCTTAACAAGCTCCAGCAGTTTTTATTCTCAGAAGGTTTACTCCCTGATATACAGCGGCCTACCCCCTTCGTAATTGCAGGCCCTAAATGAGCTTTTTTCTCTGTTCCCTCACCACAATCCAGATTCTTTTGGGGAGTTACCAGTACAGTAACCATACCAGGAAGTACTTAATTTATTAAGCAACTGATTTTCTTAATCTCCGTGGAGATATTTACTGATAAACAGCTACCTACGCAGCATGTTCATGTCGTTCCTAAATGAGCTTTTATCTCTCTCCCCTCACCACAAATCAGATTCTTCTGAGGAGTTCCCAGTACATTATCCTTTCTCCTGTGTAATTACTTTAACAAGCTCCAGCTGTTTTTATTCTCAGAAGGTTTACTCCCTGATATACAGCTGCCTACCCCCTTCGTAAGTGCAGGTCCTAAATGAGCTTTTTTCTCTGTTCCCTCACCACAATCCAGATTCTTTTGGGAGTTACCAGTACAGTAACCATACCAGGAAGTACTTAATTTATTAAGCTACTGCTTTTGTAAAGCTCAGTGGAGATATTTACTGATAAACAGCTACCTACGCAGCATGTTCATGTCGTTCCTAAATGAGCTTTTATCTCTCTCCCCTCACCACAAATCAGATTCTTCTGAGTAGTTCCCAGTACTTTATCCTTTCTCCTGTGTAATTACCTTAACAAGCTCCAGCTGTTTTTATTCTCAGAAGGTTTAGTCCCTGATATACAGCTGCCTACCCCCTTCGTAAGTGCAGGTCCTAAATGAGCTATTTTCTCTGTTCCCTCACCACAATCCAGATTCTTTTGGGGAGTTACCAGTACAGTAACCATACCAGGAAGTACTTAATTTATTAAGCTACTGCTTTTCTTAATCTCAGTGGAGATATTTCTGATAAACAGCTACCTACGCAGCATGTTCATGTCGTTCCTAATGAGCTTTTATCTCTCTCCCCTCACCACAAATCAGATTCTTCTGAGGAGTTCCCAGTACATTATCCTTTCCCCTGTGTAATTACCTTAACAAGATGCAGCTGTTTTTATTCTCAGAAGCTTTACTCCCTGATATACAGCTGCCTACCCCCTTCGTAAGTGCAGGTCCTAAATGAGCTTTTTTCTCTGTTCCCTCACCACAATCCAGATTCTTTTGGGGAGTTACCAGTACAGTAACCATACCAGGAAGTACTTAATTTATTAAGCTACTGCTTTTCTAAAGCTCAGTGGAGATATTTACTGATAAACAGCTACCTACGCAGCATGTTCATGTCGTTCCTAAATGAGCTTTTATCTCTCTCCCCTCACCACAAATCAGATTCTTCTGAGGAGTTCCCAGTACTTTATCCTTTCTCCTGTGTAATTACCTTAACAAGCTCCAGCTGTTTTTATTCTCAGAAGGTTTACTCCCTGATATACAGCAGTCTACCCCTTCGTAAGTGCAGTTCCTAAATGAGCTTTTTTCTCTCTTCACTCACCACAATCCAGATTCTTTGGGGGAGTTACCAGTACAGTAACCATACCAGGAAGTACTTAATTTATTAAGCTACTGCTTTTCTTAATCTCAGTGGAGATATTTACTGATAAACAGCTACCTACGCAGCATGTTCATGTCGTTCCTAAATGAGCTTTTATCTCTCTCCCCTCACCACAAATCAGATTCTTCTGAGGAGTTCCCAGTACATTATCCTTTCCCCTGTGTAATTACCTTAACAAGCTCCAGCTGTTTTTATTCTCAGAAGGTTTACTCCCTGATATACAGCTGCCTACCCCCTTGGTAAGTGCAGGTCCTAAATGAGCTTTTTTCTCTGTTCCCTCACCACAATCCAGATTCTTTTGGGGAGTTACCAGTACAGTAACCATACCAGGAAGTACTTAATTTATTAAGCTACTGCTTTTCTTAATCTCAGTGGAGATATTTACTGATAAACAGCTACCTACGCAGCATGTTCATGTCGTTCCAAAATGAGCTTTTATCTCTCTCCCCTCACCACAAATCAGATTCTTCTGAGGAGTTCCCAGTACAATATCCTTTCCCTGTGTAATTACCTTAACAAGCTCCAGCTGTTTTTATTCTCAGAAGGTTTACTCCCTGATATACAGCTGCCTACCCCCTTCTAAGGGCAGTTCCTAAATGAGCTTTTTTCATTCTTCCCTCACCACAATCCAGATTCTTTTGGGGAGTTACCAGTACAGTACCATACGAGGAAGTACTTAATTTATTAAGCTACTGCTTTTCTTAATCTCAGTGGAGATATTTACTGATAAACAGCTACCTACGCAGCATGTTCATGTCGTTCCTAAATGAGCTTTTATCTCTCTCCCTCACCACAAATCAGATTCTTCTGAGGAGTTCCCAGTACATTATCCTTTCCCCTGTGTAATTACCTTAACAAGCTCCAGCTGTTTTTATTCTCAGAAGCTTTACTCCCTGATATACAGCTGCCTACCCCCTTCGAAGTGCAGGTCCTAAATGAGCTTTTTTCTCTGTTCCCTCACCCACAATCCAGATTCTTTTGGGGAGTTACCAGTATAGTAACCATACCAGGAAGTACTTAATTTATTAAGCTACTGCTTTTCTTAATCTCAGTGGAGATATTTACTGATAAACAGCTACCTACGCAGCATGTTCATGTCGTTCCTAAATGAGCTTTTATCTCTCTCCCCTCACCACAAATCAGATAATTCTGAGGAGTTCCCAGTACATTATCCTTTCCCCTGTGTAATTACCTTAACAAGCTCCAGCTCTTTTTATTCTCAGAAGGTTTACTCCCTGATATACAGCTGCCTACCCCCTTCGTAAGTGCAGTTCCTAAATGAGCTTTTTTCTCTATTCCCTCACCACAATCCAGATTCTTTTGGGAGTTACCAGTACAGTAACCATACCAGGAAGTACTGAATTTATTAAGCTACTGCTTTTCTTAATCTCAGTGGAGATATTTACTGATAAACAGCTACCTACGCAGCATGTTCATGTCGTTCCTAAATGAGCTTTTATCTCTCTCCCCTCACCACAAATCAGATTCTTCTGAGGAGTTCCCAGTACATTATCCTTTCCCCTGTGTAATTACCTTAACAAGCTCCAGCTGTTTTTATTCTCAGAAGGTTTACTCCCTGATATACAGCTGCCTACCCCCTTCGTAAGTGCAGGTCCTAAATGAGCTTTTTTCTCTGTTCCCTCACCACAATCCAGATTCTTTTGGGGAGTTACCAGTACAGTAACCATACCAGGAAGTACTTAATTTATTAAGCTACTGCTTTTCTTAATCTCATTGGAGATATTTACTGATAAACAGCTACCTACGCAGCATGTTCATGTCGTTCCTAAATGAGCTTTTATCTCTCTCCCCTCACCACAAATCAGATTCTTCTGAGGAGTTCCCAGTACATTATCCTTTCCCCTGTGTAATTACCTTAACAAGCTCAGCTGTTTTTATTCTCAGAAGGTTTAGTCCCTGATATACAGCTGCCTACCCCCTTCGTAAGTGCAGGTCCTAAATGAGCTTTTTTCTCTGTTCCCTCACCACAATCCAGATTCTTTTGGGGAGTTACCAGTACAGTAACCATACGAGGAAGTACTTAATTTATTAAGCTACCTGCTTTCTTAATCTCAGTTGAGATATTTACTGATAAACAGCTACCTACGCAGCATGTTTATGTCGTTCCTAAATGAGCTTTTATCTCTCTCCCCTCACCACAAATCAGATTCTTCTGAGGAGTTCCCAGTACATTATCCTTTCCCCTGTGTAATTACCTTAACAAGCTGCAGCTGTTTTTATTTCTCAGAAACTTTACTCCCTGATATACAGCTGCCTATCCCCTTCGTAAGTGCAGGTCCTAAATGAGCTTTTTTCTCTGTTCCCTCACCACAATCCAGATTCTTTTGGGGAGTTACCAGTACAGTAACCATACCAGGAAGTACTTAATTTATTAGCTACTGCTTTTGTAAAGCTCAGTGGAGATATTTACTGATAAACAGCTACCTACGCAGCATGTTCATGTCGTTCCTAAATGAGCTTATATCTCTCTCCCCTCACCACAAATCAGATTCTTCTGAGTAGTTCCCAGTACTTTATCCTTTCTCCTGTGTAATTACCTTAACAAGCTCCAGCTGTTTTTATTCTCAGAAGGTTTAGTCCCTGATATACAGCTGCCTACCCCCTTCGTAACTGCAGGTCCTAAATGAGCTTTTTTCTCTGTTACCTCACCACAATCCAGATTCTTTTGGGGAGTTACCAGTACAGTAACCATACCAGGAAGTACTTAATTTATTAAGCTACTGCTTTTCTTAATCTCAGTGGAGATATTTTCTGATAAACAGCTACCTACGCAGCATGTTCATGTCGTTCCTAAATGAGCTTTTATCTCTCTCCCCTCACCACAAATCAGATTCTTCTGAGGAGTTCCCTGTACATTATCCTTTCCCCTGTGTAATTACCTTAACAAGCTGCAGCTGTTTTTATTCTCAGAAGCTTTACTCCCTGATATCCAGCTGCCTACCCCCTTCGTAAGTGCAGGTCCTAAATGAGCTTTTTCTCTGTTCCCTCACCACAATCCAGATTCTTTTGGGGAGTTACCAGTACAGTAACCATACCAGGAAGTACTTAATTTATTAAGGTACTGCTTTTCTAAGCTAAGTGGAGATATTTACTGATAAACAGCTACCTACGCAGCATGTTCATGTCGTTCCTTAATGAGCTTTTATCTCTCTGCCCTCACCACAAATCAGATTCTTCTGCGGAGTTCCCAGTACATTATCCTTTCCCCTGTGTAATTACCTTAACAAGCTCCAGCTCTTTTTATTCTCAGAAGCTTTACTCCCTGATATACAGCTGCCTACCCCCTTCGAAAGTGCAGGTCCTAAATGAGCTTTTTTCTCTGTTCCCTCACCACAATCCAGATTCTTTTGGGGAGTTACAGTACAGTAACCATACCAGGAAGTACTTAATTTATTAAGCTACTGCTTTTCTTAATCTCAGTGGAGATATTTACTGATAAACAGCTACCTCCGCAGCATGTTCATGTCGTTCCTAAATGAGCTTTTATCTCTCTCCCCTCACCACAAATCAGATTCTTCTGAGGAGTTCCCTGTACATTATCCTTTCCCCTGTGTAATTACCTTAACAAGCTGCAGCTGTTTTTATTCTCAGAAGCTTTACTCCCTGATATCCAGCTGCCTACCCCCTTCGTAAGTGCAGGTCCTAAATGAGCTTTTTTCTCTGTTCCCTCACCACAATCCAGATTCTTTTGGGGAGTTACCAGTACAGTAACCATACCAGGAAGTACTTAATTTATTAAGGTACTGCTTTTCTAAAGCTAAGTGGAGATATTTACTGATAAACAGCTACCTACGCAGCATGTTCATGTCGTTCCTAAATGAGCTTTTATCTCTCTCCCCTCACCACAAATCAGATTCTTCTGAGGAGTTCTCAGTACTTTATCCTTTCTCCTGTGTAATTACCTTAACAAGCTCCAGCTGTTTTTATTCTCAGAAGGTTTACTCCCTGATATAC